>NC_142605.1:32190928-32367523 GCF_041222555.1 Hakea prostrata | reverse complement strand
GTTCCTTCACACCATATGAGTTGTGGACTGGAAGGAAGCCAGATTTGAGTTACTTGCGCGCATGTGGATGTGCAGCATATGTTCACTCTACTTCTCACCAATATGGAAAGCTTGGACCCAAAGGAAGAAAGTGTATCTTTGTGAGATATTCTAAAACCTCAAAGGGCCATGTCTTCATTGGACTAGATGAGAGTGAGAGGAGAACGGAACTTAAGTCTAGGGATGAAACATTCTTGGAGAATGATTTTCCATCTCTTTCAGGAGTTAACAAAGAATCATTGGAATTCTTTGAGATACAAGATAGTGGTCTTGTCACTCCAATGATTCAGATTCTAGATAATGAACCTGAGGTTCATCCAAAAGATCCTAGTGGGAGTGGGAGTGCAGATGTGATAGCTACCTCTGAGGGTGAGCAATCTGACATGCACTTGCGCCGTAGTGGGCGCGGGCTAGTTCCTCCTCGACGTTTCGACATAGAGGATGAAGCCTACATGGTAACTCCTGAAGAGATTGATTGTGAGATGACTTCAGTCGATGAGCATGAACCGAAGAGCATGTAGTAAGCTCTTGCGGGGTCAAGCTCAAAGGAATGGTTAGAAGTAATAGAGGAAGAGTTGGAGTCGATGAAAGTTAATCATGTCTGGGACTTGGTTGACTTTCCGCCGGGCCGAAAGGCAATTGGGAACAAGTGGGTTCTCAAGATCAAGAGAAAGGTGGATTAATCTATTGAGATATTCAAGGCTCGTTTAGTGGCTAAGGGCTACACCCAACGAGAGGGCGTTGATCATGAGGAAACTTTTTCCCCTGTGGTTAGGTTTGCCTCAATTCACCTCATTCTAGCCATTGTTGCTCAATTGTACTTGGAGCTTTATCAGATGGACGTAAAAACTGCTTTTCTCAATGGAGAACTTGAGGAAGAGATCTATATGGATCAACCTCAAGGCTTTGAAGCTAATGGACTTGAGTGCAAAGTGTGCAAGCTTAAGAAGTCCATATATGCCTTAAAGCAAGGATCTAGACAGTGGAATGTGCGCTTCCACCAAGCTATAATGGAAAATGGTTTTTCCATGCTTGAGGAAGACCACTGTGTTTACACCAAGAGATCTGATAGTAATTATGTCATTCTAACACTGTACGTAGATGACATACTTATGGCTAGCAATAGCAAGGAGCTATTGGAAACCATTAAGAAATGGTTGTCCTCTGTATTTGATATGAAGGACATGGGTGAAGCAAGCTATGTGCTTAGTGTCAAGATTGTTAGAAATAGGCAAAAGAGATTACTGGGTTTATCTCAAGAGACCTATATTGACAATGTCTTGATAAGATACCATATGCACAACTGCAAACCAATTAATACTCTAGTGGAGAAGGGTTTGCATTTGAGCCTTGATATGGGTCCTAAGACTCCAGAGGAGAAAACCAAGATGGAAAGAGTTCCATAGTCCAGTGCAGTAGGTAGCCTTATGTATGCTATGATGTGTACTAGGCCGAATATTTGTTATGCAGTGGGTTTGGTTAGTCGATACCAATCAAACCCAGGCATAGAGCACTGGAAAGCAGTCAAGAGGATATTGAGATATCTCAGAGGAACGAGTAACTACATGTTGTGTTACCAAGGATTGGATTTGCGCTTAGTTGGCTATAGCATGCCAACTGGGCTGTAGACATCGATGAGCGCAAATCAACCTCTGGATATGCTTTCTTGCTGAATGGCGAGGTCATTTCGTGGTGTAGCAAGAAGCAGGCTTGTATATCCCTCTCGACCATGGAAGCAGAGTATGTGGCATGCTCAGCTGCGGTTCAAGAGGCAGTTTGGTTGAGGGGATTCCTTCGACATACTGGGATTGTGATGACATCCAAAGAGGCTACCCTTGTCGACTGTGGTAGTACGGCAGCTCTTAGCTATGTCAAGGACCCCAAGTATCATGGGAAGACCAAATATATACAGTTGAGATATCACTCTGTTAGAGACATTACATCAAGGAAGAAAGTTGTACTTAAGCACATATCTGCTAGTCAGATGGTAGCTGACCCTCTTACCAAACCTATAGCCAAGGATGTTTTTATTTCTCATATAAAATCCTTGGGCTTGCGTAGATTGTGACTTACTTTTGTACTGAGACTTTCTTATTAATGGGTAATATGAGTTCATTCCAGCATTTATTTTATTCACTTTCTATGTGATTGTGTTCTTATAGCATAAAACAAGATATGTCAATAGGCAAGAGAATGGCTCACTCACACGAGCATTCGCCTCTGGTGCCTTGGAGGCGAGCAGAGATGAGACAGATTGTG
The DNA here is from genome assembly GCF_041222555.1 of Hakea prostrata. Classification (NCBI taxonomy): domain Eukaryota; kingdom Viridiplantae; phylum Streptophyta; class Magnoliopsida; order Proteales; family Proteaceae; genus Hakea; species Hakea prostrata. The sequence continues at coordinate 32,365,225 of NC_142605.1, read as the reverse complement.
AATGACTTTGTGTAGGTCAATTCATAATCATGACGTCGCCTTGATTTGGAATCAAGATGAGTTTTTCTATTGTGAAGAGAATCAACATGATTGTTCACACTATTCATGTTGCCTATAGGAGCCAGGTGCGAGTACTTTATGTGGCGCCAGGGTGGCGACAATAAAGAAACTCGGGTTAGGCGCAAGAGGGTTGCGACTGGACTAAGACCTGTATGGTGTTGAGATGGACATACGTTCTATTGTATATAGAATGCTCCACCATAGCACGTATATACTATGTGTGCTTAGCGATCATTGGAAATGAGAGGATGGATCCCTGCTCCTCTCATTGTGTGAGTCCTGGACTTTATGGTCCGTTAGTGTTCTTAGTGACTTTCGACAACATCATGAAACGAAGGATTGATGTGGCTACTTTGGGGTGTTACCTATGGTCATGATAGATTCGACCTAAAAGTGTTTGCTGGCGCCAACTGTATGTGTTACAGTAGTGAACATCTTAAGGACAAGAAGGTGATCTCTCAGAGGGATCAAGATACCTTCAGTCTGGTGAGTTTGAATAAACCTAGGACACTGTGTTATACTAATGCTTATTTGATATGTTTCTTTGAGTGATGTGCCATTCTGGCCTTCTGGGAAGGTTTCTAGTTTAGGGCTCACGCGTGCAGGTATATCACCGGTCGCACAACCCATTTTGCCAGGTATGACTTGTGGATATTAGTGTCCGGGACACGGTGGGTCTAGTTCGGGATACAAGTGAGAGACAATATATATATATATATATATATATATATATATATATTTATGTATATCTGGGATACATAGTGCGAAGAGGAATCGGGATACATGGAGAGATGAGTATATATATATATATATGTATATCTGGGATATACATGTGTGTCTGGGACACATTGAAAGATTAACATTTGCCCTTGTGCAAGTGGGAGCTGTTGGAATTTTTAATATAATTAATAAATTAAATGCCCAAGGGCAAATTTGGAAACTCACTATTAGGGCGGTTACAAAATAGGGTTATATATTTTGGTAACCACCGCATAATTGAGTGTGATTACATTACGTAAGTTTTCCAGAAACGGCATCTCCCATCTCTCTCTCCCTTTCTCCAAGAAACGCGGGAAGGAGAAACCCTTTGGAGGTTTACTTCCTTTGCTTTATATCACTATCCCATCATTTCCACACAGCATTTGGGTTGTGGAAATACTTCCCTTTCCTTGTGAAAGTGGAATCATCTCGGTAGAGATTTGGTGGTGGAACGAAAACGTGGATCCAGATTTACTTCCGCTACGAATACTTCACAAAAGGGAAAGAGAATCCAGGTAAGGAATCTTTCCCCCCATCAATTAATTGAATTGAACTATTTTGGAGTATTACCAACAATCCATGTCTAAAGTTAATAAAAATAAATATCATAATTTGAAAGAAAAGAAGAGTTTGTTTGCAACATAATTAATTAAGTATCCTAGTAGAAGATGCCCTCGCCCTTTTCAAAAGATATAAGAGTATAAATATAAAATAGTGCCATAAATGACACTATAGAATCCCTAAGCATGGTAAGGTCTCTACAGGAACCTAGCTCCATAGGAGCAATCCTGGCACGGGCACGAAGCTTCATGTGCGTCCACTTCCTCTCCAATTGCTCCGTCATGATAATCTCTCAGTGACAAATCCTCCATTTGAATGGGGTCCTCATAACCTGTAGAATAATCTAAAGAAATATACATATAAAAGAGTGAATTCAACAGAACTCAGTGAGGTTAACTCTACAATCATATCATGCATTTGTTCACAATTTCCACATCACACATATAAGATGGTAATGTAATTAATGACAATGATATGATAAATGAATGGTTATGATGTTATGCTCCTAACTCTATCATGAAGTTTCTATGGTAGAGATGCATTAAATTAAAACACTATCTCCTTTGTGAGGTTTCAGTCACCCTCCCTCACGACTCTTAAGCATGCTTTTGGGTTCTCTGCGGTAGTTGGGTAAAGTCATATCGATCCATGGTTGGGGGTACAAGTCACCACTCTCTCACATCACCATTTGGCATGAGATCTGGCACATGTCAAGGACAACTTTAGGCCTAATGCATAGTCATACGGTCTTGTACTACATATGGTTCGGATATCTCCCCTCTGCCTAGTGCCCTTTTGGTTCAATATCTTTCTCCACCTAGGAAGAGTATCCTCAACGGGAGCCATTTTTTGGATTCCATTTCTTAACCCAATGGTCATCCACATGTAATAAACAAGATGCTCTCCATGTCCTCTCACGGGTTGGTTACCGGTCTTGAGCGCCCATGAGTCATTATCTATTATATGCAACTCTACCATTTCATGATGATAGTGGGCCTATTCGGTACTCAAAGGACCCAACCACTAACATCACGGGTTAACCGGCTTTAATACCCTTACCAGAAGGGTAGTAGTACTTATAGGGTCATCTAGCCAAACACTTCTAGACACCTAGTATTCATGTACTTAGGTCTAGATGTATATTCATATAAGGTCGATCACTAGGGTAATGGGCAAACCCACAACCCTAGTTGGTAAGTAAAAATAAGGGAACTAAGTCTCAAATCAATCCCACACATTCTCATATCATCAACCGCAAGATTCGAAAAGAATTAGAATCAATCATACATTCTTACCTTTCATTCGCGTAAAGTCACACATAATCACATGATAATAAATATAAAAAATAAAGCAAGATATCAATAATGAAATTGAAATAACATTACCAAACATATAAGACATGGTTAAGTATATTCCTCACCTTTCGAGTCAATTACACTCTCCAAAGTCCCACAAATCACACCCAAGAATATGTAATTAGACTCAAAATAACCCTAGTTGCATAAGAGAAAGAGTAAGTATCAATTGGGTTCAAAAGAGGTCCAAAATACACTGCTCGGACATGACCGGTTGCATAGGTTTACAAGATCGGTTGAACAGCTGGTTAGCCCACCATTAACCTAGTTTTGAGCAAAAATACATATTTCGCCGCCGATTTGAAATCGGATCGAAGCGAGACTTTGGTGTCTTCTAATTAATAGTAATGGGGTCCTAAAAATACCCACACTTCATCTAGGCCTCAAATGAAAAGCCGCAAATTTGGCTCTCGTGAGTGCCCGCGGGTGTCTCTGAGAGGTTCACAACGAAATCGATCAGAATGAATCGCATAATTACCTCTCAAAACAATGGAAGATATAAAGGGGAGTAAAATAAAGCATTCATTGCAACCTATTAACTCCAACTACCAACACCTAACATTCAATGATGAAGAAAAGACTATTAAATGAGGTTTAGAGAAGAGAGGTTGAAGAACACTCACCTTTCTTAGTGTTACAGTGATGATTCGAGTCTTAAAGTGATGCTGCGTGGATGAAATCCAGAATCTCCCTTGGTTTCCTCTTCTCTCCAAGCCTCAGCCCCACTTGAGCATTAGATGAGGTATAAAATAGGGTTTCTAAACCTATTTTCTTGAAACTACCTCGAGCTGGGCATGGCGATCAACCCAGACTAGTCAACTGGTTCGATTCTGATGTTTTTTGGCTTGAAAGAAAGGCCTTTTAAGTACCTATATTTGGGTATATTTTCATCGTCATTTGGATTATCCTTCATCAATTTTTGGTCATGCCAAAATCTCTTTTTAATGCCTTTGTAATTGACCTTCTCTCTCCTCTTAAACTCTAGAAGAGTAGTCGAGTCATCACTAGGGTCATCACTACCATGGGGTACATTTCCAAACCTTCGGGCTCGACTCAAATGGCCCATAGTTGTCGCCTACTCGAGTTTTGGGTTCGGGTCCTGAAATCATGAGTTAAAGGGTTATATATCTGAGGGTTTCTCATTTACCCTTGTTAAATCGTCATATAAGTGAAAAAAAATGAAAAAAAAAAAGAAGAAGAAGAAGAAAGAAAATTGGAAGGAAAAAAACTTAAAAATCAATCATTGTTGCTTTTCACCTTCCCTTCTTTCATCTTTTTCTTCTTGTTGTCACTCACAAGTCCAAATGAGTTTGAGGGTAAAAGAGGATGATTTGGAAATTTTGAAAATATAGTAAATGTATGAAGGCTATGGTTTAGTGTAAACCCAACAGAGAAGGATTTTTTTTTTCTTCTTGAATACTTCATTTGGGGGAAAGCAAGACTAGAGTGCAGATTTAGAGGTCAGAATTGGTGTCACATATGGAGGTTCACCTGTAGTGGTAGATGGGGACAATGGTATAGCTTTTGATTTATTACTTAACCCCATTATTTTAATAGTGTGGGTGCAGTTGATATATGATTTGAAAGGGCATAAATGTAATAGAGAAAAATTCGAGGGGTGTAAACATAATAGTTTGCGAACCTATGGGATGTATATGTAATATGTTGTGTAACATAAAATAATAGCAAAACTATAAATAAAGTCTATATATGTTGTACTGCTACGTAATAAATCATATAACACCTTTTTCTATATGTTTGGTAGAAACAAATACCATACCATATTTTATGAGTTCTTTACATTTGCCACAATTAATTTGGGCCAAAACTCTTGTTGCCTCCTTTAAATGGCCTATTTACATCTACCAACAACTTAACAGTCTTAGTTAGTGCCCAATTGACTTCTAATATAAAATGACCAAAATACCCTCCCAATGTTATATACTAAACTAACCTTGTATCTCATCCCATTCCTAACCCTTAGGTGGGTGAAGCTCTTCTTCCTACACCTTGTCAGAATTTGCCCACCATTGCTAGAAACCACCACACCTCCTTCCCTAAAATCCACCACCACTACTCCTTCCCCCTACCGAAAATCACCCACCAACGAGAAAAACACTTAATCTTGTTAAAAGCAAGACAAGAAAATTTAATCTTCCACTAGGAAACACCAATTGGTCTTTTATCTTTATGGAGTGACACATTTCAAGGTGATTCTATTTATCTGTATCTATTTTAAATATAGGTATAGTTCCCACTTTTCTCCATCCGAGCTAGTGAAGATTCCACTAGAATGCAAAACGGAAATATACGATGAGGAAGAGCATCCAACATTACAGTGGTAATTTTATTGTAACACTAGTTTTATACAATTTCAATTAGATCTAAGATCTAAAGGTTTTAGTCAATTACGTCCAAATTAGTTGATAGAAAATTGCATAAATAACATGTTTAAGAGGTTAAAGAATTTAGATCGAGAAAAAAATTGATTTAATCTCACAATGATCAAAGTCCTCACAAAAGTTATTGGATGGTGAGATCAGGATTGGTGGTGGGTGATTTCCAGCAAAGAAAGGTGGGGGTGGTGATGGTTTTGGAGAAGAGGGTGTGATGGTTTTAGGTAGTGGTAGGTAAGTTCCAGCAAGGTGTACGAAGAAGATAGGTGAAGGGGGAATCCCTTTATTTTCTGAAGGGTTGGGCATTGGATGAGATACAAGGTTAGTCTAATAATTTAACATTAGGAAGGTATTTTGATCATTTCATATTAGAAGTTAATTGGGCACTAACTGAGACTGTTAAGTTGTCGGTTTGACGAATTTAGGCCAATAAAGGAGACAAAACGAATTTTGGCCCAACTTAAGTGTGGGCAAAGGTAAAAAACTCTATCATTTTTTTATTTTGGAAAATGAGGTTCATCTTGGCCAACTTACATGCACCTTGACTACATTATCAGACATACTTTTATATATACTTAAATATACCGTGGGGTTTAGTTGCTGGCCCTTAGCCCCAAGGAGGTTCAATCTCTTGATCTTTTCTTGGGTAAAACTCTTAACCTCATACTATGAGACGTTAGTCTTTGCCTACTGATCCAACCCTTTGAAGTTCACTACCACATATTAATACTTGTGTCTTTTTTTTTTATTCACATAATATTTATGTCAGTACCCTACTGAATTGACACCCTTAATTGTACACATCACATAGACATAACTATATTATCTAATAAGGGATGTAATTAACAAAAGAAAAATCAAATAAGGGGCGTGAATGCAATTATTGTACTTGGTGAAGGAGGTTTTGGTGGTTGGATCATCATGTTAGTATGTACGAAAGTTAGGCTAAACTTCAAAGGTGGCACACTTAAGAATATATTATAAGTTTTTTTTTTTGCTAATATATTATTATATTGTACTATCGTACTACTATATAAAAGCTAAACCTCAAATCAATTATAACAAATCATTCAATAGACCAAAATATCCTTCTTTCAAAACAACATATTGCTTTCCTAATTGAACAAACCCCATACAAGCCACCCCCTTTGTAATATTCATTGAATCGCCCACCAATGGAATGTCCCACTTATCCTTAAGATTATCTCTCAAGAGAGACACGTCTTCAACTAACACCACCTTATATCACCTATCCTTAAGAGGCTCTCTTAAGAGGTATACCTCTTCAACTAACACCTCCTTATCTTAGACCTTATATCTCTTTGCCCACTTCCATTATTTCTCTCCTATAAATATTATTTACAACCAAAAAATCATACTATCATACTACTAAATAAAAGTAAAACCTCAAATCACTTATGATAAATTATTTACTGGACTAAAATACCCTTCCTTCAAAACAACATACTACTTTCTTAATTGAACAAATCTATTCAAACCACCCTCCATGTAATATTCATTGGATCACCCCACCAATGAAACGTCCGGCCTATCCTTAACAGGTTCTCTAAAGGGGTACACCTCTTTAACTAGCACCTCCTTATCTCTCAAACCTTTATCTCTTTGTCCACCTTTCTTATGTCTCTCCTATAAATATTATTCACAAAAAAAATAAAAATAAAAAATAAAAAATCATACTACTACAGTTGGAGAAAGTTAAAAAGATTAGTTTTCGTTTCATGATCCACCCACTTCCTTCTCTCTCTCTCTCTCTCTCATCCATAATACCCTTGTCCTTTTGCTTTTCGTTTTAGTTCCTTAACGTGTTTGAGTTTCCCCTTTTTGTCTTTCTCTCTCACAGGGGTTAGCTTGGTTTGAAATCAGTGAGAGATCTATTGTTGGGCCCTAGTAAGATGCACTCACCACCTTTGGTTGACTTGTGTAGGTCGTGCGCTGTCACATCCACCCAGTCGGTATCCATTCACCCAGATATCTGAGGGAGTGATCCATAGCCCCACAGATCAGGTTTTAGACAATCACCAAGCATTCCACACAAGAGTCCAATCATGAGCAAGAATATATCAATGTCATAAATATTAATAAGGAAATATATCAAGTAGCAAGGAGCTTAGAAGGATCTCAAAACTAAATCAAAGTACGGAAGTGATGACAAAAATAAAGTAAACAACTAGAAAGGAAAAGAAAATATAATCAAAACTCCTAAGTCTTTTGGTGTTTCGCTTTCTTCTCCAATCTCTTGTACACCTACAACTTAGGATCAATATCCAGATCGTAGTCTGATCAACAATGATAGGAGACAACGAATGAGGCGTCTCCTATCATTGTTGATCAGAGCCATAATAGTGCTCCATACTGGTACTGGGATGGTACCACAAGCCCCTGTCAGTTACCATTGCTTCCTTTGCTGAATAATAAATAGGAAATATCTCTGAACTGGAGCTCAAGATCTCTTCTTCATCTGCATGGTCATTTAAAACAAAAAAAATTCCCCAAAGGGTGAGCTCAAAAGAACTCAACAAGTAGTTCACAAACATATAACCATGATCACAATTTAAGTCAAAACATCATATAGTGTAGCATAACATGAAGTGAAATGCAACAATGCAACAATACTCTAATGGATGCTAGTCTCTAATGGTGGACACACATTAAAATAGAACACCAGTCTCCTCTGGGTAGGTATCATCACTCTGATCTCTCATGGGTTGGTTATTGGTCTTGAGATCCCGGGTAAGGGGTCAAGGCATCATTCTCGGACTATCACCATGGCTGGGGTTTAGGTTACCACTCTCTCACCACATCAGTGGCATGAGTACTAGCGCATGTCAGGGATAAACCTAACCCAATGCAAGTCATCTACTAAGTCAAATCATTCTAGGTCCAGATACCTCCCCTCATGCTTCTCGCCTTCTTAGTTCAGTATCCTTCCCTATCTAGAGTCGACGTTTCCTTCTCGAACTACGCCTTCCCTTAACCCTATTGGTCATCCACATATAATGGGCAGGAAGCTCTCATGTCCCCTCATGCTTCTCGCCTTCTTGGGTGCCCACGAGCCCAAGCCCATTATATGCAACCCTTCCAATGAATGGCCTCCACAACAATGTTGTGTCCCCTCATGCTTCTGGCATTCTTGGGCCCCACCAACCAAATATTGTTGCCACAGCCCACCAAAAGGGTGATGATATGATGGGGTACCTAACCATATTCTTCTAGACTCCCTAATATGGCATCTAGTAATCGTGAAAAGCGTCGAGGGGCATCAAAGAATTGTGTCCCATACCACCTCCATTGATGTCCCAAGATAGAAACACACCCAAATAGGTATTCCCCAATCCACAATCACAACTCACATTCATGTAGCAAGAAGGTTAAATCACATTCTCAATTCATAAATCAATCTAAGTCCATAAAGTCACATGTTGATCCATATATCAAGAGCATCATTAATTACCTATATTCTATAATTTTAGAGTAAAAAACATTCATTCTAAAACCCTATAGTAGCATGTAAAAATACAAGAAAATTTCATAACAATCAAGAAAGTAACAATGGTTATGTGCAAGTGAACATCCTCTTCTTGCTATTGATTTGCAACCTTGTAAAATAATTTAAAGTGTATGTTCACGCTTCCCAAAAAGTCCTAATAACATGTTGTTTCAAAGTTAGAAATAACCCTAGAGGTCTAACATTGAAAAGAGAAACAAATAACCAACACTGTAGGGTGTGGTTGGTCGAGCTGGTTGCCTGGGGCAACTAGGACAATCAACCAAGGCAAGGTACCAAGGCATGGGCTAGTTGCTTGGGTTGGTAGCCCAAAGCGACTAGGGCATGGGCTGGTAGCCCGAGGCAACTAGGCCAATCAACCAGCCTCCGTGTAACAACCCCCATAATTCTAACCTGGAATCCATATTGCAGGTCCGATAACCCGAAGGTCAAGTCGAATTAAGTTGTGGAGTGTCCGGATTGAAGTCCATGTTCCATACCTTGAACCCATGGATCTGGATTCTCTTGTTGAAGAACCTGCCTTGCTGGGAAGTTGGATCCCAAGTAGGAGTCAAGAGGTGTCTAAATATGTCCAGATTGAAGGTAAGACCTCCCTCATGTGTTGTTTAGGGTTAGGTTGAGGTTGGGAGTCAACCCCTTAAGTAAAGCACCCTTGTACTACAAAGTACTAGGGAGTGGTTGCTTAAGGCGGTTGATTGGGCCAATCAACCGCCCCAAGCGACCGCTATGGTCTGCTTACGGGATTTTGCCCTAATTTGCCCCTTGTCCTCTATAAATAGCAAACCCCACCCTATTAACGCATTATTATATTCAGGATTGCTATTTTGGAAGGTTAGGAGGCAGAAGACATGTGCTGCAAGGTGGGGGAAAGTGTGGTTTGCGATATGGATCTGTTTCCCATGTCTGTTTGCAAATCTGGTTGAGGTAAGTGAATCCCCTTCACTCAATTCTCTTCTTTTAACTTGGGAATGGTGTAGATCCATCTCTTTCATGTTAAGGTGACCTAATTATAATTGTTTGTATACCCTAATCAATGTGTTTGAGAGATCCTATTCGAAAATGAATCCTTGCATTCGAATATAGGATGGATCTAATCAAGGGAGATGATTTGGGTGTTAGATCTCTGCTAATTTTAGGTTTCTGATGTGCTCTTTTGATATAGACTTGTTAAGTTTGAAATTCGGATTAAGATCATCCCAAAACCGGATTGAAATTGGATGATCAAAAGTCTGAATTTCGGAGTTGGAAAACTGTCTGTAACAGGGGCGGTTGCTTAAGGTGGTCGCTTGACCCAAGCGACCGGCTATGTCATAGTAGCTATGTGAGTTTGGTTTTTGCTTTGATTTGATTTGATTCATGACTCTTGTGTATTCTTGTAACCCTATGTTTAGGTGTCTTCTGAGTCTACTGAAGGTTTTGTGATTGAGGTTTGGTTGCATTCTAGTAAGCTTTTACTTAATTACAGGTAAGGAAACACTATCTTATTTATATGCAATGACATATATATGATGAATCAGTTGTTTCTTATATTATTCATTAATCATGTACATTGTTGTAGTTGTTTAATTCACTTTAATACTATTATATACTTGTTGTTTATGTTATATTTATATACTGAATCACTTCATGATATTGAATGAATGGTTATGATATGATCTTGATTGATATAGTGTAGTTGTGATGGAAAGGGTATCCAATATGGTATCTTTGCTTAAGATATCAGAGGGCTATGATATGGGACACATGCTCACTGATGCCTCTAGCACTATCATGACTACTGGATGACATACCTAGAAAGTGTAGTATTGCATGGCTAGGTACCCTACATGCTATTACCCTTCGATAGGGGAATTGAAACCGAATGACCCATGACAATGGTGACGTGACTGTTTCATCCTACAGCGGTAACCAGTCCATGTGGAGACTCAATGGTCCATTGTTGTTCATGCAATGATAGGGTTGCATATGTTAGGGTTGGGCTCATGGATGTTCAAGGAGCGGCCCGGGTGTCATTAGGAGTCACGAGAGCTTTATGCCCCCAATAATATGTTGATGACCATAGGGTGAGGGAGTGGAGTCCAACAGCGGTAGCCATCCGTGAGGGTTCTTATTCCTAGGTTGCGAAGGATACTGAAACTGAGTTGGTTGGTGCCATAGGGGAAGTATCTGGACTCCATATAGTGTGTTACCATTATGACCTTGCATTGGATTAGAAACCTTGACATGCGCCAGTACTCATGCTAATGGTAGTTGTAAGAGAGTGTTGACTTAAACCCCAGCCATGGATGCCTTGAGGACTTGACCCCTTTGCTTGGGATCCCAATAGAGGTAACTAGTTGTGAGGGATCGAGTGACTAGACCTACCTAGAGGAGGGCTAGTGTTATATCTTAAAGCATGTCAATTATCTAGAGACTTGCATAGTTAGATCTTAGTAGCATTCATTGTCACACCCCACCCAGCCGGATCCGGCCATACCCGAATACCCGTCGGGGTGATACACCGCAGGACCTAGGTTTAGTGACAATTCCATACAACACAGGATATAGCATAATTAAAAGGACAAGAATAAACCAAGTTCTAATAATAAGTTATTAAATCTGGATTATCAAAAGGTTACAATCATCCATTATCTAAAGTTAATCAAAATGGACATCAAAGTTTGAAGGAAGCATAGATTGTCATAGCGGAATTTAAACTAAACTGATTCCCTAATGGAATCCAACCTCATAAGAATAGTATTTGCACGGGCATGAAGCTCCATGCAAGACTACATCTTCTTCAATCACTCCTTCAAGAAAGCCTGTCGGCGACGAATCCTCCACTTGGAAGGAGTCCTCATAACTTGCAGAATATTCTAATAGAAACAGACATATAAAAAGGAATGAGTTCAAGAGAACTCAGTGAGGTCAACTCAACATCTTATCATACATTCGTCCACAAGATTCCACATCATATCATGCATTCGTACACAAGATCCCACACCACACATATAACTTGAGTATTGACAATGTAATTAATGATAGTGATATGATGTATGAATGATTATGATATTATGCTCCTAACTCTATCATGAGGTCTCTATGGTAGACACGCATTAAGTTCTCCGCGGTTGTTGGGTAAAGTCCTGTCAAGCCATGGTTGGGGTATAGGTTACCACTCTCTCACATCACCGTTTGGTATGAGATTGGTGCGTGTCAAGGATAATCCTAGCCCAATGCAAAGTCATAAGGTCTCGTACTACATATGGTCCGGATATCTCCCCTCATGCCTAGTGCCCTTTTGGTTCAATATCTTTCCACTTATGAATGGAATCCTCAACGGAGGCATCTGTTGGATCCCATTCCTTAACCCAGTGGTCATCCACATATAATGGACAGGATGCTCTCCATTTCCTCTCACGGATCATTTCACCGGTCTTGAGCGCCCAGGAGCCCTTATCTATTATATGCAACCCTACCTCTCTATGATGATAGTGGGCCTGCTTGACGCTCAGAACCTAGCCACTAACATCACGGGTTAACCGACTTCAATACCACTACTAGAAGGGTAGTAGTACTCATGAGGTTACCTAGTCAAACACTTCTAGACACTTAGCATTCATGTACTTAAGTCTAGATGCATACTCATGTAAGTTCACTAGGGTAATGGGCGAACCCACAACCCTAGTTTGAAACATAAAATAAAAAGAGTAATTTAATTCAACATCATCCATATATATTCATATCAATAATTTAGAATTTGAAAATAAAAGAAAACACTCAATCCATTCAATCTCGTCCATCTCATATTGTTTTCAAAGAATATTGAAAATAGAAGCAAAGATACTTGTTTACCTTTCATTCGTGCAAAGTCCCACACATAATCACAAGATAATGAATATTAAAGCAAGGCAATATATCAATAATGAAATTTAATTACATAATTAAACATGCAAGATAAGGTTGAGTATATTCCTCACCTTTTTAGTTAGCATAGGCTCTCCAAAGTTCCACAAAGTCACACTTATGAGTTGGTGATTATAATCAAAATAAACCTAATCATGTAAGAGGATCATTAGACATAAATTAGAAGTCAATTGGGTTTTAATGAAGTTTCCAAAATCACCCAACAAAAGCCTAATTTGCCAACTAGTTTTGAACCCACCTTTCTCAACCTAGTTTCGACGAAAATCAAATTTCACCATCGATTTGAAGTCCAATTGAAACGAAACTATGGGAATGTCTAATTGGCAGAAATAGGGTCATAAGTATACCTTCAGTTTTATCTAATTTCATCTCAATCAAAAAGCCCCAATTTTGGGCTCTCACGAGTGCTCTCGGCTGAGTCTGAGAGCCAAAATGCAAAATCGTTTGCAACGATTCACACAAACCACTCACAAACAAAAGGGAAACATAAATGAAACTATTTGCAAGCATTCAAAACACCTATCATGTTACAACTACTCAAATCCAACATTTATAGCGAAGAACTACTCTTAAAACAAAGCCCAAAGAAGAGGGTTTGATGATTCTTACCTTTCCTAACGTTTCCGTAATGATCCGGGTGCCGGCACGCGTCCGAACAGTTAGGAACCTTCCTCTCCCTTGGTTTATCCTCCTCCTTGAGCCTCAGCCTCGTCGTACTAGCAACATAAAATGTGAGTATGAGTGAAAGAAAGCTTCAAAATAGGGTTTTAAAGGGTAAAACCCGATTCTGCCCCGAACTGGGCTGGGGGCGGTCGACCGGTTGTTCAACCGGCCCGATCGACCGGCCCTGTTTGAAGGGCCAAATGAAATCCAAATTAGGAGATCTTTGTCTTGTTGGAAAGGTCTTCGATGCTCTTCGTTTTGATACCTTATTCACGTCAATTGGATTCTCCATCACCGATCTATGGCCGTTCCAATATCACCCTTTTTACACCATCATGTTTAATCTTCTCTCTTCAATTAAACTTTAGGAGAGTTGATGAGTCATCACAAGGGTCATCCACCAACATTGGTTCCATTTCCAACCCTTCGGGCTCCACTTGAATGGCCCACATTTGTCATCAACTCGAGGCCCGATTTTTCTCGATTTTGAAGCCACAGGTTAAAGGGGTAGAAATCCCCCGGATTTCACATTCATACTATTGCATATCATTCATATCATATATGCATTGTTGACATATGGATGAGGAATGTGTTATGCTTACTGAGTTCGTCAAAACTCATTCCTTTCTTTATATGTTATATTAAATTGTACAGATGGTTACACATCCTTGGAAATTTGAGAGAATTCATATGATTAAACCCTCTAGTATGAGAAGATGTGGCACCGTCGGTGGGAGATGGAGATAGCTTGCATGAAGCCTCCTATGGATGCGTGGAGTGCACTTATAGCACTCATTGATGGCTGAAGGAGGCAAATTGCCGAGACATTTTGAGGATCGTATGGAGAAGAACTGGAGAACCCCCTTTCTTGCTATTCATGAAAAGCACTATTTAGCTTTAGAGAAGGAAACTGGAAAGAAACTTATTTAGTTTATTTGATTGCTTCAGCTGAACTTGATTTTATTTTTGAAAATTGATTCTTTCTTTGATTCTTTTATTGGAGCATTTGGACTCCTGTAATCCCTTTGATTAATTTTATGAACTTGCTCTTGATGTCGATTATCTATTACTCGCATTTATTATTATTGATGGGTAAGACCATGGATCCTGTGATGGATCGTACCCACGAGTTATCGGGCTGGTAACCGAGACCGGCGGGTGGGGTGTGACACTCGAGTACGGACATATTTGACTCGGATCATCGAAAGCTTCCCGCTTGGGTTCTAAATACTCCGAAAATACTTAGAAAATTCTGAAATAATACTAGAAGTCTCGAACATGATCTATCATAGTTTAGACATCAAACAAAGCAAAAAGAATTAAAAGCTAACGAATCCTATATTAGGTCATCTTCGAAATCAATTTGAAAGATTCATGGATGAGCCAGAGTGAATGGGAATTCACTTTATAGTAAAGAGGGTAGAATAAGTAGGTCAATACAGTAATTAGAAGCCTTCAACTAGGTCTTGGTGGTAGGAGGAATCAATCATAGAAGAGAACTCGAACGAAGAAGATGAATACTAACCTTTAAGAAAGCAAATCGTTGTTCGAAAACCTTGTCATATACTCTCCATAATGTCTTTCACCTTTGACGAGTGTTCACTTATGAGCTCTGATATTCTCTAATGGCTTTAGATCATAATGATATGTTTTAGAATGAAAACACATTAAATAGGGCTTCAAAAATCAAATTTTCAAAATTACCCTTTTCATGGAACCGGGTTTGTCTCTCGGGGCAACTAGGGCAATCAACTACACTTGGAGCTTTTGTTCCAGGAGTAGAATCAAGGCCCAAAAAGCCCTTGTTCTGCCCTAGTTCCTATTCTACACTCCAGAAGGATCCTACTTGATTTTTGGGACCTTCCACACTTGTCATTATGGAATAATTAATCCATCTACCGCATCCGTCAATGTCCTAGTTAGATCTCCTTCCAAACTTTGACAGAACTCCCAACTTAGCATCATCCCCATCTACTTCCATTGGTTTAGACTCCAATCCCATGGTCTCTACCAGGATGGCCCACACTTGCCTTCTACCCACACTCCGGGTTTTTAGACCTCCAATATGAATTTCTAGGTTAGGATTGTGGGGGATTTCACTTACGTTGTCTTAACACTAATGCTCTCTACCATCTCCACCAACTCCCCGGGTGAAATTAAATTCTACCCTCGTACCCCTCTTTTTAAGGAATCACATTACTTTCTTTACGATGTGGCATGTTGCTAGTGCAGGTTCAAAACAGGTCGAAGGATCGATCACAAGACTGCAACCTAACAAGAACAACCCTACTACTTTCTTCGGATTTGCAATGGGATTTCCAAAACTCCAAGCTGATTTTTTGGTTGATCATCTAATCCACTGGAAAATATATAATGAAAAATAATATTTTATTATCTTAGAACAAAATGTGTGTTTTGTTGTTTTATAAATTGTTTTTACATATTTTTATTTATCTAAAAATTATTCTAATGATAATTTGGGAACATTCATGTATGTATTTCAATGTTGTCAACTTGTATCTTAAATGGCAACTAGTGGGAGTGGCGACACTGGTAGTGAGACTTAGGACATTGCTTGGCAACATGGGGATCCACCGACCGCCAACAAGAAAAACCCCGATGCAAGTATTGCCTCAAGACCTTGAATTCCGGTGGTTCAACTAGATTAAAGCAACATTTGGCTGGTGGCTACAAAGATGTTTCCAAGTGTCCCAAGGTTCCTTATGAACTGCAAAAAGCAATTGCAGTAACTTTAAAGGGAGGGAGACAAAGAAAGGAGGTGATGGCACAAAAGCAAAGGGAATTTGAGGATATAGTGCTAGCTAGACCTTTTGTTGATGTTGATGAGGAGTCAGACGACGATGAGGAGAGGAGGGTTATGGGTATTGAGTCATAGGCCGAGTGGAGACAGATGAAGGCTGCAATGGAAGGTCGCAGACAATCCTTACATTTTGAAAATGTGAGGCGATATGAACAGACAAGAGGAGCAGGTGGTTTGGGGTCACATGCATCCATGCCACCTAGACATAGTTTTCATGGAAGTGAGAGGACCGAAAGGAGGAGGAGGACTAGATATTATGATACCATTTGACCAAGACCCCTCCCTCTTCAAGCATCAAGACACCTATCAAAGAAGCATTCCATTTATGTTTGCTGGAGGTAAAGAAGGCAATAGGACGGAGAAAGTTAGGTTGGCAATCAACAAACTCATGCTCTACAACAACATTGCAGCCAATGTAGCCAAAACACCATACTATTAGGGGATGATCAATGCGGTTTCTAGCACAGTGTAGGGGTTAAAGGCCCAACAAATTGGAAAGTAATGAATAAATATTTATCAAAGGTGAAGCAAGAGGTGGAGGAATATATTGGTTCGTTGAAGGAAAGATGGACTACATATGTTGTTACTGTGATGGCTGATGGATGGACAAGTCCTACTAGATAGTCCATCATTAATTTCATGTTGAGCTACAATGGAAAAACATCCTTTCTTAAGTTAGCGGATGCCTCAGATAAAATCAAAGATGCTGACTACCTTTACAAGCTTCTTAAGCGTGTGGTCCTCGAGGTAAGGCCAAACAATGTTGTCCAAATTGTCACAGATAACATTGCTAACTTCAAAAAAGCTGATGAAATGTTGATGAAGAAGAACAACGGGATCCGCCTCTTTTGGACACCATGTGTAGCACACTCGATTGATCTTATTTTGAAGGAGTTGGGGAAAAGAAAGTCAATCAGTGCTGTGGTTGATAGGGCGAGAAGGGTAAGTAATTTTATTTATAACCATGGTTATGTGCTGAAGATGATGAGGAACCACTATAAGGGTGATCTAATCAGACCTGGATTGACTAGATTTGCCACCAACTATGTAGCTCTGAAAAGCTTCAAGAAGAAAGTGGTGGGTCTACGGCACATATTTGCAAAAGAGGAGTGGTTTAATTGGCATGGATCTAGCCATCCTAATGCAATAATAGTCAAACAAACCATTGCTAATGATTCTTTTTGAAGGCAGCTGAATAGAACAATGGGAATTTTAGAGCCTATTGTGTTTGTTTTAAGGATGGTGGATTCGGAGAAGAAGCCCACAATGCCCCACATATATGATGCCCTCTAGCAAATGAAAGAGTTGGTTAGAGCTGCTGCCCCTGGCTCCTTCAAATCCTACGAGAGGATCATCGATGATAGATAGGAGGCACACTTGATGCATTCTCTACACTTGGCTGGTGAGTCACTTTTAAGTCTTTAAGTTTTTGTGGTATACTTTAATTTACATTGTTAATTTGTTATACCTTATAAGTTATAACTTATAATTTATACACAAGTAAACAACCAAATCACTAACCAAAATTTTTATTTCCACAATACAAGCTTACAACCTCAACCCAAAGTATCATTACAAGAATGATTTGCTTAATGTAAGGTTGATGAATGCGGTGCAAGACGTGGTGGAGAAGCTTGAGTCAAATCCCGTCATGCAAGGGACAATTAATGGAGAGGTGAGAACTTATTCAATTGTTTCAGGTGAGAACTTATTCAATTGTTTCTTCAACTTCTTATATTAGAGCTATTTGTGAAATTAAAAGTAACCGCATAGCGCACGACAAGATCGTGTAGCTAACGAGTCGATCTCAAGGAGATATGCCACTTTAGAATTAACTTCTTAATGATAATGCGAGAGTGCAATGATTCAAATTTGTTAATTACTTAATTAAGCTAAATGAACGGTCCTAATCCATACATCTAATGTGATAAAATTGAGACGAAAAATAAAGTAACATAATCAACGCATAATTAATAAAGGCAGAAAAAATGCGAATAATAAATAAAAATAAAGGGAAGTGATCCGAGTGTCAGCTCTGATCTAGGGAAGGGGAGTATAATTATAATGACTTTGACCGTGGACCCTTTGCCATAGCTTATAGTCCACCGATCAGGGGAACGGATATTAGAGAAAAATAAATTGCATAAAAGAAATAATCAAAGCAATAAAAGGAAAGGGAAACCTTAACCAAAGAGAGGCACGACTGTAGGCATCTTTGATTAAGAACCTAGGGGAAGGGAGAATAATAAATAAATGCTGAAAGTAAATTAAGAATATGGAGGAGTAGATAGAAGCGGGAATGGAGGAGAGAAGATTATTGAAGAAGGTTATTTACTTGCAAATTGAACAAACGATTCGAATCTCAACCAACCCTGACAACCAGATCTAGATCTGCAATTGCTAGACCCAGAGAAAAACGAATCTTGAAACTTGAAACTTAAACTTGAAACTTGAACTTGAATTGCATTACATAGAAAAATTAAACCTAAACATTCAATCTAGAAATTTAAATCTCACAAATGCAAGCAAAGAAAACTAGAGAAAGCCTAAATAAACTAAAGAGAGAAGAAAGAGTGCTTCTACTAAGCTCTAAAACATGCTCTCCCTTGATGGAGTATGCTCTCCTTTTATAGAGTTTACATGGGATATGAATCTTGACAGAATTTGAATCAAACTCAGGGTTTCTATCTGTCTCAACCAATTAGGGTTTTGACGTACTAATCAGATTGACTTAGAGAGATCAAATGCATAATTCCACCGTTGGATTTGAGGATCAAGAAGTCGTGAAGCTTTCCTCCAAAACTCAGCTCGATCAGATACAAGATGACCATTTGATGAAGGCCTTGATCGAAATTGAACAGAGACATTCAAAAACGGGATTTTTCCTTTTTCCTTATCTGAATATAATTATTTTTCCTCTTTTTCTTTCTTTAATCAAATCAAAAATAGGAAATAAGATATTGAAGTATGCAAGGACACTTTTCTCCATTTGGACTCTCTCAGTAATATCTCTATAGATTTGATTGATAATTTATAATCTCAGCCGTAGATCAAATTTGCCTTCTTTATCTCTTAAATATTTCGGAGTTGGCCCATCATGCTCCAGATCAGGCCCATTTTCGCATTTAAGAATTTGAATGGACCTCTTGACGTATAAAATTGCATGATTCATACCCAAAACTCTAAATATTTGCTTAAATATTGAAAAGTCCTCAAATCTGCAAAAACAACATAAAACCCAAGGTAACTCCACTCTAAGTGTGTAAAATGCATGCTTTATCCCCTAAGATTTCACACATAAATGTGCTCATCAAGTGCATATACAGTAGTAAAAGTACAATAATTGAAGAATTGTTGTACAAATCGGGGAGTTCGGGATGCCTCTCGGGAGTTTTGGAAAGCCTTTTGCGGTTGCAACTAGGCAAAAATATGATCTTGGTAAATAGTCCATTACTATAAGTCTATTACTTTGTAAGTGATAACTGATAACTGATAACTGATAAATTATATAAGTATTACGATTTACTTGCCTAATGCATTCTTATATTTGGTTATGTAGCTAATTGGTGGGTGCTATATGGAACTAGTTTGCCAAATCTCAGGGACATAGCAATTAAAGTACTCTTATAGACTTGCTCATCCTTTGGTTGCTAGAGGAACTGGAGCACCTTCTCACTCATCCATAGTATAGTACGAAGCAGTTGGGGAGTAAGAGGCTCGAGGACTTAGTGTATCTACATTACAACATGAGTTTGAGAGTATGGCACATACAAGATGATATAGATGATGAAAATCAGGAACTGATTGAGTTGACTAATATATTCCACGAGCCCCCTGCAGAGGATGAGGAAGATGATGTCATATATCAGTGGGTTACAGATCAAGGTGGCCAAGTGATGGATGGGCCGGGAGGGCAGCCGGATCCTACCACTTGCTGCTGCTATGGGCCCGAGGGCTGTGGCTGACCAAGTGTACCATTTGTGGAGCCACCTAGTCGACTTGAAACAACTGCGGTGATGTCTAGTAGTGGGAGTTCAGACGATGCCAATGATACCAGAGGGCCAAGTGGCCCAAGTCAGCCATCGAGTCATAGAGGTAGTCAGGGTGGTGGTGTTACTGGTGGAAGTCAGGGTCAACAAAGGGAGTCAATTCCACTAGGTCCGAGTCATCCGACATGCGAGCCATAGTTCCCCTATCTCTCGTGTCACATCCACCCAGCCAGTACCCTATTTGGCATATCCGAAAATGTGATCCACAGTCCAAGGATCAAGAATCGAGGGACCATGCCTCCCACATACACGATAACATAATCATGAACAATAATAATCAAGGTAAAAGCAACTAATACTAAATATCATGAATAAGATAAGATTCAATAAACCAGAGTACGGAAAACAGATAATGTCAAAGTATAAATGTGATCATAAAGATGAGAGAATATGTGATAATCACTCTCTCAGAGCAGCGGAAATGAAGTATAATTAAGTTAGTTACAACTCCAAGTATCAAAAGATAATCCAAAGCAAGTTAATTACATGTCCAATTGTTCCATAAATAAACCAGGGAAATAGGGCACTAGACTAGGGTTTCTTCTATCCTAATGATCGTCTCCTCAATGGTGTGGATGAAGAAAGCCCAGCTCTGCCGCTCTCGCACTATCGTGGGGCTAACCCTGGTGCGAATAGTAATCCTCTTTGGCACCAACACTCTGATCTTCACCAAAGATACCACCTGGAGGATAGTATGCGGGATCAAAATCCGTTTCGAAGGAGGTGCCATCATAATCTTCGGTGCTTGTAGGATAATCTAAAAACATTTGTACAAAAGGAATGAGTTCAAAGAACTCAGCAAGGTAGTTATTCCATAATTAAAATCATACATATACAAAACATAACATAATGCAATGTGAGATGAAACATATGATGCTGATATGATTCTAACTCTATTTATGCTAGTCTCTAGGGTAGACATGCTTTAAGTCATAGCACCGTACTTCTTTGGGTTGTCAATCACTCTCCCTCAACCTGTTCAGTATCTTGGGAATGCCGTGGTAATTGGGTAAAGTCATCTCAAAACCATGGTAGGGGAATCGGTCACCGCTCTCTCTCATCACCGTTTGGTATAAGTACTGGCGCATGTCACAGAAAAGCCTAGCCCAATGCAAGTCATCTACTCAGTCGTATCAAGTCAGATCCAGATACGTCCATTACTCGCCCCTAGTGATCCTTTCAGGTATCCTTCACACTAGAGTCAGTGTAATCCTAGATTACGGACTCATCAACCCTATTGGTCATCCACAATAGTAAACGGGAAGCTCTCACATCCTCTCACAGGTTGGTTACCGGTCATGAGTGCCCGTGAGCCCAAGTCTAGCTATTTGCAACCCTACCAATAAATGGCCCCTTTCGGGTATCCGTAGCATGGTTTATGTCCCCTACCAGATTGGTTACCGGCCTAGAGCGCCCATCAAACCATACACTACCACGGGTCGTTCGGTCTCAATGCCCTTCCGATTCGGGTCTGACACGACAAGGACAATCCTAGCCACACAACTAGACAATCCTATGTATGTCATTCAATAACCCGGGAAAGTGTCGATAGGCACCTTCGGAGAACATCCCATACTATTCCCTCCGATGCCCAAGGACAGAAGTGTCAATATGACACTCCCCAATCCCAAGTTATACATAGGCAATCACATATTCAAGTTCATCACTTCTCATGCATCCAATACATCTTCATAATAAAAGTTAAATCATGATATTGAAATGAATCATCATAGACATAAGTAATCAAGAATAATAATTTAACATGACAAGAGTATATGAATTGCGATACTACTGTCCTAACACATGTATAACAGTCTTATAATAATTAAAAGCAATCAAGAGATTCTATTCTTTAAGCATGAGCACAATTCATAAGTTGATGGCCTATATGTTTATGGAGATAACCATCCTTACCTTAGATTGAGTTGATGATGAATTGAGAATTACCAAGAAATGGTCCAAAAGAAATGTTAAGACCCTAAACAAACATCAACAATAAGTTAGAGAAGAAATCGGGAAGATCGGATGCTAAACGGGTCAAAACTGGCTAAGGTTGCTGTCAGCAACAACTTTGGTCAATGGTCTTTGGTCGATGGCATCGACCGAAGAGGATCGACCAAAACTTCTTCGGGACGAGAGATAGTGGATTTTGAGGGTTTTGATCCGAAATTGGTTTTCCGGGGTTCGGATCGATCCGGAACTTGGAGGAATGCTTAATAACAGTATGAGGACGCTATAAAACAAGAAATTAACATAAATTCAATGGTCTAAATAGAAAGCCCCAAATTGAGCTATCAAGTTCAAGAGACAAGCATCATAGCATGAATTGGAATTGATTGCATTGGCATTGAAAAAGCATGCATTAGCTAGGGGAACTTATAGAAATTCGATTGGAATCATATGCTAGTGATAAACATGTACATAGCATAACATACAACTCAGTTTTGTACAAAATGTCATGATGTTAAGAGGAAAATCAAATGATACATATGCTAGGCTTGAGATGGAGCCATAGCATCAATAGATGGCTAAGAAAATCATAGGTTAAGCATGAGTGGACACTTGGAGTGATGGTTGCAAGGTTGCAACACCATCTCCTATGTCTCAACAGCAAGAGAGGAATAGAAAAGAATAGAAAAAGGTAGAATAGAGAGTGGAATGATGAATCATACCTTGTAGTTGTAGATGGAGACAAGAAACAATGATTAACAATGAGTTTTGGTGGAGTATCCTTCACATATGCCTAGGAGTTGCTTTGGCAAGCTCTCCCCACGTTCTCGGGGAGTGAAAATGATTGCAATAGGGCTCAAAACACGAGGCTAGTATAAATAGATTAGGGAATATTCCATAGAATCATTAACTTGGCTGACTGGGAAACTTTGGTCGATGGCATCGACCAAAATATTTCTTAGCAGAAAAATAGGTATAGTTCAGCAATTTCAAGTAGGAATTTGAAAGGCTATACAAGGTCAAATTGAGTGAGTTTTTCTTCTACAATCAATCAAGAAGTCTAGTTTCGAGGAATACCTTCGGATTGTGCACGGGAGGTAATTAGTTACTTCAACTAAATCAATCTTCTCCGATGCGCAGACTTTCATTAAACACCGACAATGTACTCAAGCAAGGGGTATCATCGTCAATGTCCATGGGCTCGGTCTCCGAATCATAATTATCAATCAAAAGGGTCCATAAGTCTCTTCTACCACAGCTTCAGGTCTTCGGACCTAAATACAACAGTGGATCCGGGTTAGGGTCAGGGTTAGAATAGGGCTGGATATTACATCTCAGGCTTATACAAGGAGTAGGAAGAACATATAAAACTAGGGGCAAACGAATGATGCGAGCATTCAGGATCTTGAATTGAACATGAGAAGCATGAGCTTAGATTATGGTCACAGTGGTTCACAACAACAAAGTTTGGACAATTGGCAGTCATCGGGGTACCTATATGGGGATCACAGCACCGGATCAGATTACACTGGGTATTTTTCTTATGGAGATCATGCTATTCCTCAAGACCCTGCACTTGGAGAGTACACATATGGGAGTGAAGGTGGGTTGTTAACTGAGTGGTTTAAAAACCCCTATCCATATATTCAACAGCAACATGAACAACAACAATAGCAATTAATCTTTCACCCACCCACGATTGACGATTATCCCAGAGTGCTATTCCTCCAATATTCTGACATGGAGACATATCGGATCCATATAAACTGATATGTGATATACTACAGTGATGAGTTGACTTGGGAGTCATATGTGGCCACCGTTCAGAATCAATTGACGCAGAATGCTGAATGATACTCTTGCTGTCTTGTAGACTTGTAGTCTTGTAAGTTGTAAATTGTAATCTTGTTACTCTTGTGATTGTGAACTTATGGATTATGATTTATGACTTACTAAAACTTCTTATGGTTGTAAAATTTTGAAGACATTAAGTTCTTTGATAGTTTGATGTGTAATGTTAATGTATTTGATATTTGATACTTGATACTTGATTACTTGATAAATCTACATTACATGTTGTCTAACCTTGCATTTCACAGCATTTCGGTTTCACACATAAGGTCGACTTAGAAAACGTACTTAGGGCTATTTCTCACAAATCTAAGGCTACCAATGTGTTCAAAAGGCTTTAAATAGGTTAAATATCAAGTTTAAGCCCAACCGGGGCCCTAAAACCCACCGAGATGGCGATTACGCCAGAATTTTTGTAGATCTCGACTGAGATCTCGCTATCTCGGTCGAGATCTCGCTATTTGGAGTGGGGAGATCTCGCTTAAGAGCGATCACCATGATGCGGATTACATTTTTATTCTATACATGGTACACTTACTATTCATCCCAGTCTTAGAATCTTGAAATAACCCTATAGCTATTTTCAACCCAACCTTCTCTCTTTTTCTTTGGTGAGTATTTCATCAGATCTTTTGTAACTCATTCTTTTGCAGGTAGGTCTTTCACGCAGAACCTTTGTCTTGATACAGGTGTGGATTCCCTTATTTCAAAGATCCTATTAGGAAAAACATGAGATTCAGTTTAATCCCGTGATGTTCTCTTTTTCCAATTTTTTTGAAACTTGAAGACCACATTTTTATCTTGTCTTTATGCGAGTGATCCCCACCAACCTGAAATAGAGTTGAACTAAGGAGCTCCATCTTTGCAATAACCATTGGAATCTGTAATTAGGAATCACGTGTACTTTTATGGGCTTTTATCTAGGGCAATAAATTACTAGATATGAGATCCAAGAACATCACCTAAATCGGTTTAGAAGCATTCTTGATAATCTCCGCCAAAGAAAGTTTGAAATTCGTAGTATAGTTATTTTTAGCGACCAAGGCCGAGTAACCCACACGAGAACTAGAAGAACAAGAAGAATAAGAAGAACAGAGGGAGAAGAGACTGCGCAAGCCTAGGAATCAGCCTACTATTGGGTTAGTTTTCTGTTTTCCTAACCACAAGATCTTTGATCAAGTCTTTCAAACACAAGGAGTCCATTATTGCCCTTGATTAATAAGACCTTTAACTTAAAAAATAAATTAAAAGATAATTATTGTTGTTCCTTGTATTATGATTTTATTATTAAAAAAATTTTATTATTAAAAAATCACTCTTTATAAAATTATGAACAAATTGTATTGACACCCAAATGGAGGCTTTAAAGTACTGTTAAATCACTGTTTATTTTAAAAATATCTTTATAATAAACATTATCTGAAAGATTTTCAGTGATGAATTGGTCAAATATATCTAATGAAAATCCAATTTTAGAATCTATGTTTTTTTTAAACATAAAGTGGGATGTCAGTGTTTTAAGGCCTCTATTTTGGGATGCCAGTGCTATTTGCTCTTAAAATTTTCATTTTTTCACTCTATGGCCAATATGGTCGTATAAACAAATTAATTTTACTTTAATCACCTTATTGCGTATTGATTACCAAAAAAAAAAAAAAAAAAAACACCTTATTGCGTACTTTCACTAATAGTGTGAAGTGTGAAGGTGCTTTATAAGGTTTTGATTTTGGAGAGGATGTACCATGTTTCTAATGAAAATTAAAGTACTCATGTAAAAAATTCTTATAAATATTATTTAAGATTTCAATAAATTTATTAAATGAAGGTAAAGTTATAAAAACAAATTAAAAATAAAAGAAACTTGATGGTGTTAAATGTGGAGAGGGGCTTTGTAAGATTTCAATTTTAAAAGGAGTGGAATGAGTTTTCAATTGAAATGGAGGGGATTCATGTAAAAAACTCGAAGGATAACAATAATAATTTAAATAAAGAGAGAGAGAAAGGAAGGAAGAAGGAAGAGAAATAATTTTATTGTAACCCGATTCCCGAAATTGTGATAAAAATACACTATACTCCGTTTGTCGGAAATCGAATCAAATTATGATCAGACTTGAGACAAATAAGAAACTCTAGGAGTCATGTTGTCCATGTAGGGTTTTTCCTCTATAAATATTACAGGGCTCTCCCTGTCTCTTGTTCTCCCTATCTCTGTGTTGTATTTTGTAACCATGATGCGCCAAGAAGGATCACGCGTCACAAATTTTTCAACAGCTCGATCAAAACGAAAGCAAAGATTTAACTTTTCCGTTCAACACAGAACTGTTCTACAATCAAAGCCGAATGGGGAAGGATTTTCAACTACTATTTCCAGAACTACTAATTGGTTGCCAGACAAACACTTCAACATCGACTTCTTTTGCTTGCTTGACCCTGAAACCAGCGAGCCCAAAATCAATACCATGCTCACGGAGTTAGAAATCCCTCCATCTTCCATTCAGGCCTTGAAACTGGAGATTGTCTCGCTTGCTTACGACGACGCCATTATCTTCGATTATGTTTATCTCGGAATCGTTGAAATCTTCGTTTCTCTTATTTTCCATCGGGAAGAATGGATAGATTCCGGCGAACAAGATGAAAACTTCGATTTTAGTTCGAATCCGAGTTCAAGATCATTAACTGAGGCTGCAAAAGAGATGAAATTTGATTGTGGTGGCTCCTCTTCAACAGATACTTGTATAATTTGCATGAATGAGTACTTGACAGGAGTTGATATCAGACAGTTGCCTTGTTTTCATCCATTCTACAGTGAATGTATCCTCAAGTGGTTGGAGGAAAAAAACACATGTCCCTTGTGTCGCTTTGTGGTGCCTCTTCATCTGTCACTAATTTCAATTGATGATTTGGCCAATGGAAGGTTAGTAGAATGATTGAGAACCTTACTTCTTAGTGGAGACATTGTGAGTTCAACCTTGCCGGATATGTATTATCCGCATTCCCAGTTCCTGGAAAATAATTGAAAATTTGAGTGTAACCGTTCAACTCTTATGATATTAAATGCAATAATAGGAATAATTTTAATGCTCTTGAACATGGTGCACGAAACAATCCCTGAACCCTCAGAGAGAGGATTTATTGAATTAAGGACTCTGGCGTGCCAGGTTGATTATGAATTCCTTGGACCATCATATGGCTTATTTGGAATCAGATCTAATGTGAACCCGCCTAATGCCCATAGGATTAGCACGTTGGGTACCCATTCGATTGGCTTTATCAAGATCAGCAAAAGCACCACCAAGGCAAAGATGACCTCTTTTCCGTTGAATACGCTAAAGATTTTTTTTTTAGCTGGCAAGTTGATATTATGCGGGTGGGGATATTACTAATATGGGTAAGAACCCAAGACCTCCCAATGGGAGTTTGGGTTGTTAACTGCTCAATTATCTTATCATTAGCAAAAGAATTTTGTGTTTCTAAATTGAAGATCACAAATCATACCTTTAATTGAAAAGGTACATTACTATCGGGAACGAATATACTGCAGATATTTTGGTAAGTTCTATGGCGAGAGAACAGGTGACAAGCTGTTTTATATAGTGATCTAACACAATTTAGATGGAATTAGACAAGGATGTAACGGATCCACCATGGTATGAACCTCTATGTTTTTGATTGAGTAGCTAATTGTTTTTTTTTCTTGGTGTGCCTGAGGAGATTGTTCCTCATGTTTGTCTAGTCGTGTGTATACCTTTTTTGGCTTCTTTAATAATAAAATAATCTTTAGAGGAAAATAAAAAAAGGAAGAATATTGGGACTTAGGTTAATGTACTGATGTTGTGCTTGAACTAGACCTATAAACGGTTCTGATTTTGCTCGGATACACTAGTATCTGAATCCGAACCTAATTAGCAAAACCGTTATCCGAATTCGAATCCGAATCTGCTAGAAATTTAGAGAAAGCATCCGAATTCGAATCTGGAAATTTATCTAATATTCGATAATAATCCGATCCGATAAACTATCCGAATACTAATTGGTGATTGTCATTTTTTTTATTTCCGATTACCGATTACCGTTTTCCGAATCCAATTATTAACCTCTTTTCTAAAGAAAAATATTTAATATTTTACTCTAACCGGATTATTTTCGATTACCGATTACCTATTATCATCCCTTTTCATAAGAAAAAAAATGTTGAATACTTTACTCAATTTATCCGGATATTATCCAATCTGATAAATAATTATCCGAATCTGAATCCGGTTGCTTAGCGGACGAATAAAGATATTTTTCGATAAGAAAAATTCTGGATATGAACACCCTTAAATGAACATTGTTTTGCAAATCATTAATGGCTCTAATTACTGTTGGTTATATACTATTATAATGTTGCAGGAATTCATAATCCACGGTTAAATTGGATAGGGTTAGTTGTAGACTGTTTTTGAAGGGCTTTTTCCAAGATATGTCTATAGGGTATAATACTTCTAAAAACTTTTTCTAGGACCTGCTTTCGTGTATTCGATGGGGATTAGACCATGCTCCTTCTCACCCAGACCCCAGTCAAAGAAATTTGGTGTAACAAGAAAGAAGTTCTTGATCTTTTACCTGGAATTGAAAAGCAGCCCTAACCTTTATTCTAATTGAAAAACTTTCTAAGTATTTTGGTTTTGTCTAAAGATGTTGAATTTGGGGCCTGTGGGGATGCCTTCTTACTTACATAGTTCTACAATTTGGATGGGCAAGCAATGTATAGCTCTAGGGGTGTTCTCTGGAAAGATGTATCCATGTTTGACCTATGTATATGTTTCTAAGGGTCATTTTGGTATCAACTCTCATTCTTATTTTTGTGTGTGTGTTTGGTATCCATTTTAAACTCTATTTTAGTTCAGAAGAATTAAAAAATCCCAAAAGTCCATCCATGACAAACTTTTTATCCAATATGAATATGAATTATGGGTCAAAACTCATTCTATTCATTTTTGCGCAGGCCATTTAAAATCCAAACGCAAATTGAGGGTATAATAAGAAATAAGAAATTATTTTTTGAAAATTTCACATGAGGCCCTCTATTTCCATTGAAAACAAGACACACCTCCCTTAGATTCAAAACATTACATAGACCCACTTCCATCCTTCACAGTGTTAGTGATTGTACATGATTAACTGTTTAAATACAAATTTATTTTTGCTATGACCATATTATCCCATAGGATTAAAATAACTAGAATACCCATTATGTTAGATTCTATTTTCCCTTCGCTCATCTTCTTCCTTACTTTCTTCCACCATTGGATAATAACCTGATTGACGAAAGCAAACATGCTCAAATTCATTGTTGGAAAAGATAATCTCATTCAAGCTACAAAATCAATTTTTTGCCACCTTTAGACCGTCATCGGCTTCTTCCATCTCCATCAACCAGCGTTTTCCTTTTTTCCTTCATCTTCGCTTCTTGCAGCCTTATTGCCCCCCAATTCCATAAGCTCATTTTTTCTCTTTTTGTTTTATTAGAATTAAAACATATGTCACAGCCATGGGATTCACTTGATGCGATTGCAAAGCTTATATTCCATCTAGATTCTTGGTGGATTGTAGACCCACATCAAGAATAAGGAGAACCGGTTTCTAGAATTGAATTTCTTGGACAAGTTCATCATATGAAAAATTGTCAATAATTTATAACCCAAAAGTTCTTTTGAAATAGTCTGTTAAATTATTGTACAAAATTTGCATATGATTTTCATTACAGATAACAGGTGTTGGGGATATGGATGCACAACCATGAACAGAGAAGAACCGTAAGCAAAACACACAAGAAGAATTTAACGTGGTTCGGCAAAACCTTGCCTACGTCCACCATAGAGAAGAAATTTCATTATTTTTAAGAAACCTCACACCACTCTCACTGCCTCAAAGTGCTACCCTTTGTTTGCCTTGTTGCCTAAGTTATCCCACATAGACTATTATAAGGAAACACAAAATCCTAATCCCAATATAATTACAATTTTAACTAAATACTAATAATTGACCCAAACCTTGTTTCAATTATAAATATAATCAAAACTATAATTATATGGACCCCTAGAATACAAGACACCTAAACCCAATCTCCACCTTGGCTTGAATTTTGTAAACCACTTGAAGAAAATCTTTGATGATGTCTCTCTACAATCACTCGTCTCTGTGCATCCACACATTATCGAATGGTCCACATCCCCTCCAGGGATGTTTTTCTAACTGCCATCACTAAACTAGCATGGCGCATCCCCCCCCCACCCGGGGTGTCCCGCTCATAGCCAATGTACATGTGACATGGCTTCACCTCTCCTTTGTCACCGCCAGCTCCAAGAGATGACCGCCACTCACCAAATCCGAAGGGAAAGTCACCCGCTTCTTTCCATATTTGCCCTTGTTTGATGCTTAAACAACCTACAATTTCTACCTACTCGTACCCCTTACTCAAGTGTCAACTGGAGCTCCACCGGTTTTAACACTTCCTGCAAGCCTGTACAACTTACTAACCATCTTTCCCCGCATTACAACCATGGATCCTCTTAAAACCTTGAAAACTCCACCTTCAAATGACCATCTGAAACCTTTAGAATCCAGAGTACTCAATGAAATCATATTCTTCCTTAGGCACATGTCTAACCCCAATTAAAGTTCGCATAATCCCATTAAATATACGAATCCGCACAGTCCCAACTCCGACAACCCTGTGTTCTGCATTATTTTTCATCTTCACAGTACCACCCACACATGCATGATATGTGGCAGACTAATCCTTGATAAAACACATGTGAAATTAACATCTATTGTCTAAAATCCAATTTGAAGTATCAAAACTTGATGATAAGTCAGAAGGACATCATGTCCTCCATCATCGCTCCATAACACAATGGTAGATGATTCATCACTCTCCTCGTCCTTCCTTTTCCTATCCTCCTTATGCCTTGGACAATCCTTCTTCATATGACCTTCCTCTTTGCAATAGTAACAAGCTACTTTGCAACCAACAAACTTTGAGTGACCCCTTGACTTGCTAGACCACTCCATTTTCTCACTTGATCTTCCTCTACTATGACCACCCCTTACAACCAAGGCATTACTTTCATCTTCTATCACTGTTATTTTTCTGTTGTGTTTCATTCATCAGCAATGCAATAATTACATCATCAAGTTCAAAGTATCTTTACCAAAAAGTAATGTGGTCACAATGTGATCAAATGATTGAGGCAATGATGCCAACAAGAGTAACGCCTTGTCTTCCTTCTTGATCTCCTCATCAAAAACCGACAACTCTATCAAAATCCTGTTGAACTCTTCCAGGTGTTTGTCAAAATTTTCTCCCTCTAACAACCGAGGGCCATATAATTGTTTATTTAAGAATAATCGATTTGTCAACGACTTGGACTTATACTTGCTCTCCAACATTGCCCGAACTTCCTCTAGATCCGCCAACCCGATGACTTCATGAAAAGCATTATCCTCAAGATACAATTGGATCGTACTATTTGCAAGATCTCTCATGTGAAATCTAGCCCAAACCCTAACTCGGAAACCCATTTGTTTGTAGGTCCAAAGACCCGAAGTGAAGGTAGAAGGCAATTATGGGCCATCTCAATGGAAGACATGGTGTTTGATCCAAAACCCATGGAGATTGATGATGGAGTTCCATACTTGGAAACCTTGTCAGAGTTAGAGAAGAAACTGCACCTTGAAGATGAAGAGCTTGGTTGAAGGACTTGAGGCCTAGTTTGACATGGTTTGAAGGGTCCCTCAATGCTAGGGGAGTTGCTTGTTGAGTTGGGAGAAGCCCCATCAAAAATCTTGAGGTTTGGAGCTTAATTTCCCTGATTTGGGCTTGCTATCAGCCTGGGTCGACTGAGCCAATTGACCCAGCCAGTTAGCCCACAGTCACAAGGGCTTATGCGTGAATTCTGATTTTTAGGGTTTTCAAAGCTCTATTTAATGGGACTACGTGGTTTTCAGCCCCACTTGTTTCTAAAGCCTCTGGGAAGCCTCTCTTGAGCCTATTCTTTCGAGTTGTGGAAGATCCTTTGCGAATTCTCAAGCTTTTCGACGATTATTCTTCATTAAGGTTAGTAATCACTCATAATCTTCCATTGGTTTATTCTTCTTTTGATTTCTTCTCATTTCTGTGATTATGAAGATGGTTTTGTATCATTGCAAATACCTCTTCCTCAATCTCTGTAGTTGTGAGTGAGTCTCCGTAGTTGTGAGTGAATCTCCATTCACTCCAGTGTTTCTATCATCTACACAACCTGATTATAGGATAAGATCTTATGAGATTTTCATAGATGTATGATCTTTCAATTGTTTTTTTATTTCTAAAGTATGCTAGGTTCATTCCCATGATTAATTCTATCTAAGATCTACTGTTATTATTCTTCTAGAGTGAATTATGTTTCTCTCTAGCCTCTCCGTATAATTCACGGATTGTTTTCTTTGAAACCCTATTTTTTTTTATTAATTTAGAATTCTATCCTTTTGATCATTGTTGATGCCAAATCTATGCTAGTTAGTCTTAGGCTACTGCTCTAGAGTTTCCCTTAAATTTTTGGAGTGTTTCGAATCCCGGAAGTTGAGTTTCGGATCAAAATTCAGAATTTCACTGGGTCAACTACTTGGGTCGATTGGGTCAGTCAACCCAACCAGTCAGCCCACAGTGATAGTAGCTAATTTTTGGTCTATTTCAATCCATTTGACTTCCGATCTTTGAAGATTTGTTCCTAATGATTGATATATGCTAGTTTAAGGTTTATTTGCTAACCTTCGACCTATCCTCTATGTTCGTCCGGAATTTTTCGAAGTTATTTAAGGTAAGGACTGTTGATTCTTCATAACCTAAAATGCATGTTTACTTGTTTTAAAATTTAGATTTGCATGATCATATTGCTGCTCTTATAGTTTCTTATAATTATATTATTGTTGTAAATACTGTAACTACAGTAGGTCTTGTTCATGTAATTCTTTTATTATTTTGATCATATATGAATGGTTATTTCTCTATGTATTGATTCGTCGGTTGTGCTTTTGAATGATTGATTTGGAAATGTGATTGCATAATTTTTTATTAAAAAGGGAATTTCCCCCTTCCCTTTTTTTTTTTTTCACAACCCACGAGTTTTGTTTTTCTCCCCTTCTTCCCCCCCCCCCCCCCCCCCTTCCCTATTTTTGGTTACCACAACCCCGCCCCCCCCCCCTGGTTCCCCCCCCCCCCCCCCCCCCCCCCCCCCCAAAACCCCCCCCGGGGGCCCCCCCCCCCCCCCAACAACACCCCCCCCCCCCCCCCCCCCCCCCCCCCGGCACCACAACCATGAACAATAATAATCAATGGTAAAAACAGCTAATACCAAGTATCATGAATAAGATAAGAGTAACTAAATCGAGTGCGGAATATAGATAATAATAAAGTGTGATCAAAATCATAAAGGGTGAGAAGGTGTGGTAGTCACCCTCTCGAGCAGCGGAAAAAGAAGTAAATCAAGTTAGTTACATATCCGAATATCACCAGAATAATTCAAAGACAAGTTAATTACAATATCCAAGGTTCCACAAATACACCAGGGGAATGGGGCACTATGCTAGGGTTTCTTCCATACTAATGGTAGTCTCCTCAACAGTACGGATGAAGTAAACCCAGCGCTGCCACTCCCGCACAACTGTGGGGCTAACCCTGGTGCGGATAGTAATCCTCCTCGGCTCCAATATACGGATCCTCACCGACGCCACTACCCGGAGGGTAGTATGTGGAATTATAGTCCGCCTCATAGGAGGTGCCATCGTAATCTTCAGTACCTGGAATGTAATCTAAAACATTTGCACAAAAAGGAATGAGTTTGAAGAACTCAGCGAGGAAGTTATTCCATAATTAGAAATCATACACATTCAAAACATATAATAATGCAATGTGATATGGAACATATGATGCAGATATGAGCCTAACTTTATGAATGTTGGTCTCTAAGGTAGACATGCTTTAAGTCATAGCACCGTACTTCTCTGGTCGTCAGTCACTCTCCCATTTCCATATCTTGGGAATGCCCGGGAAGATCGGTAAAGTCATCAAAAAGCCGTGGTAAGGGGATCAGTCACCGCTCTCTCACATCACCATTTGGTCAAGTACTGGCGCATGTCACAGTAAAGCCTAGCCCAATGCAAGTCATCTACTCAGTCGGTCAAGTCAGATTCAGATACGTCCATTCCTCGCCCCCGGCGATCCTTTCCGATATCCTTCACACTAGAGTCAGCGAAATCCCGGATTTCGGACTCATCAACCCTATTGGTCATCCACATATAGTAAACGGGAAGCTCTCACGTCCTCTCACGGATTGGTTACCGGTCTTGAGCGCCCGTGAGCCCAAGTCTATCCATATGCAACTCTACCAATAAATGGCCCCTTTCAGGTATCCGTAGCATGGTTTATGTCCCCTACCGGATTGGCTACCGGCCTAGAGCGCCCATCCAACCATACACTACCACGGGTTGTTCGGTCTCAATGCCCTTCCGATTCGGGTCTGACACGACAAGGATGAACCTAGCCACACAACTAGACAATCCTATGTATGTCATCCAATAACTCGGGAGAGTGTCGATAGGCACCATCGGAGAACATCCCATACTATTCCCTCCGATGCCCAATGACAGAAGTGTCAGTAGGACACCCCCAAATCCCAAGTCATACGTAAGCAATCACACATCAAATCTCATCATTTCTCATGCATCCAATGCATATTCACAATAGTAATCAAATCATGATATTGAAACGAATCATTATAATCATAAGCAAATCAAAATGATAAAGTAACCCAACAAAGTATAAAGATTTAAATGCTACTGTTCTAACACATGTGTAACAGTCTCATAATGATTGAAAGGAAATTTAGGGATCTTATTCTTTAAATAAAGCACAGTTCAATATTTGATGACTTATATGTTTATGGATATAACCATCCTTACCTTGGATGAGTTGATGATGAATTGAGAATACCAAGAATAGTCCAATAGAATTGTTAAGGCCCTAAACAAACATCAATAATAAGTTAGAAAAGAAGTCGGGAAGATCGGATGTCATTTGAGTCAAAACTGACCAAGGTTGTTGTCAGCAACAACTTTGGTCGATGGTCTTGGTCGATGGTATCGACCAAAAGTATCGACCAAAATTGTCCTCGGGCAGAATAGTGGATTTTGGGGATTTTGGTCCGAAATGAGTCTTCCGGTGTTCGGATCAATCTGAAACTTGGAGGCATACTTAACAACAGTAGTAGGACACTATAAATCAAGGAATTAACCCAATCCAATGGTCCAATTAAAAAGCCCCAATTTGAGCTATCAAGTTCAAGTGATAAACATCATGGCATGAGTTGGAATTGATTGCATTGATGAGGAATAGCATGCAATAGCTAGAGGAACTAATAGAAATTCGATTGGAATCATATGGCAATGTTAAACATGAACATAATACACTCTATAGTTCAGTTTGATATCAAATAGTATGATGTTAATAGGTAAATCATGGAATACATATGCTAGGCATGAGATCTAAGCATTAGCATCAATGAATGGCTAAGGGAATCATGGATTGAGCATGAGTAGGCACTTGGAGTGGTGGTTGCAAGGTTGCAGCACCATTCCAAATGTCCCATCAGCAAGATGACAATAGAAAAGAGTAGAAAAGGGTAGGGTAGGGTAGAGAGTGGAATGAAGAGTCATACCTTAGTGTGAAAGATGAAGACAAGAATCAATGATAAACTAAGTGTCTTTGATGAGATACCCTTCACACTAACCAAGGAGCTGCTTTGGGAAGCTCTCCCCACGTTCCCAGGTGAGAAAAATGATTGCAAAAGGCTCAAGGCTCGAGGTCATATTAAATAGAAAAGGAATATTCCATGGAATCATTAACTTGGCAGATCGGGACATTTTGGTCGATGGTCCTTGGTCGATGGTATCGACCAAAATGATCGACCAAAATATTTTCAGCAGAAAACTCAGGTTTAGAACAGCAACTTCAAGTAGGGATTTGAAAGGCTATACAAGGTCAAATTGAGTGAGGTTTTCTTCCACAATTCAATCAAGAAGTCTAGTTTCGGGGAATACCTTCGGATTGTGCACAGGAGGTCATTTGGTACATCAACCATATTAATCTCCTCCGATGCGCAGACTTTCCTTAAACACCGACAATGCATTTAAGCAAGGGGTATCATTGTCAATGTCCATGGGCTCGGTCTCCGAATCATGATCATCAATCAGAATGGTCCATAAATCTCTTCTTCCACCGCTTCGGGTCCTCGGACCTGAATACAACAGTGGATCCGGGTCAGGGTCAAGGTTAGAATAGGGCTGGATATTACATTCTCCCCCCCTTAAAAGAATTTCGTCCTCGAAATTGAAAGCGTACCTGTGCTTCCAAAAAGATGAGGAAACTTCTCCTTCATGTCTTCTTCTTTCTCCCATGAAGCTTCTTCAGGGGTATGGTTTTTCCATCGAATCTTCACCAGAGGGATGGTGCGATTCCACAACTGCTTGTCCTTTCTATCTAGGATTTCGGCTGGTCCTTCATCGTAAGAAAGATCGGCACTAAGTCCTTCGGGTGCTTGCTGTAGTATGTGCTCCGGGTTTTCTAGGTATTTCCGAAGCATTGAAACATGGAACACATTGTGAACTCCAGCAAGTGACGGAGGCAAGGCCAAGCGGTATGCTACAGGTCCAACCCTTTCCAAAATCTCAAAAGGTCCAATGAAGCGGGGACTAAGCTTTCCTTTCACATTGAATCTCGTCACCCCTTTCATAGGTGATACTTTAAGGAAGACTTTCTCTCCAATTGGAAATTCTAAGTCGGTTCTTCTCTTGTCGGCATACGACTTCTGTCTAGATTGAGCAGACTTGATCCTTTCCCGAATCATGTCAACCATATCACTTTGGTAGCTTCAATCATCTCTGGACCTAAGACTTTTCTTTCACCAGTCTCGAGTCCAATACAAGGGCGTTCTACAAGTGTTACCATACAAAGCCTTAAACGGAGCCATGCCTATTGTTGCTTGATAACTGTTGTTATAGGCAAACTCGACTAAGGCTAGGTGTTCATCCCAATTTCCACCCATGTCAACCACACAAGACCTAAGCATGTCTTCAAGAATATGAATTGTCCGCTCAGATTGTCCATCAGACTGTGGGTGATGAGCTGTACTCAGATTTAATTGGGTTCCCAAGGCTTTCTGCAGTCCATTCCAAAACCTTGAGGTGAACCTAGGATCACGGTCCGAAACGATACTCACTGGCACTCCGTGTAGACGAACTACATTGTCCACATAAAGTCTAGCTAGCTTATCCAAAGAGTAGGTGATCTTCATAGGAATGAAATGGGCTGATTTAGTCAACCTATCAACAATCACCCACACAGTGTCATTTCCCTTACTCGTCCGCGGCAAGCTAGTCACAAAGTCCATTGAGATATCTTCCCACTTCCAACTAGGAATAGGAAGGGGCTGAAGTAATCCAGATGGGGGTTGGCGAACAGCTTTCACACGTTGGCAAGTTCCACACCTGGCAACAAAGTCTTCAACATCTGCTTTCAAACCATTCCACCAAAAATGTTCCCTTAAGTCCTTGTACATTTTGGTACTTCCAGGGTGTACTGTAAAGATGGACTGGTGTGCTTCTTTCAATATTTCCTTCTTGATTTCATCAACAGCGGGCACACAGAGTCTACCTCTAAACAATAAGGTACCATCCATAGATGTACTAAAAGCAGGGTCCATTTCTGAATTCGAGGCAATTTTATCAATCTTCTCTTTCAACTCTTGATCAGAACTTTGCAAGGCAACAATTCTATCTCTAAGGGAGGATCTTGCAGTCATGGCATAGAGAATACAATCCGAACCCTTAGGGACCACTTCCAAACCAAATCTTTCCATCGAGGACAACAAAGGCCGACTCAAAACATTTAAATCCAACTCTTTTCTTTGACTCTTTCTACTAAGAGCATCCGCCACTACATTTGCTTTACCGGGTGGTACTGGATGTCACAATCATAGTCAGAGACCAACTCCAACCATCTTCTCTGTCTCATATTCAACTCCTTCTGGGTGAAGAAGTATTTCAAACTTTTATGATCCGTGAAGATGGCGATCTTCTCACCGTATAGATAGTGTCTCCAAATTTTCAAAGCAAATACAACAGCTGCAAGCTCTAAGTCATGAGTGGGGTAGTTCCGCTCATAATCCTTTAGTTGTCGAGAGGCATAAGCTACTACCTTTCCGTGTTGCATCAACACGCAGCCCAAACCGATTTTAGAAGCATCAGTGTAGACCGTCAATCCACCGGAACTATCAGGTATAGTCAGAACCGGCGCGCTTGTCAATCTAACTTTCAGCTCTTCGAAGTTCTTCTCACAAGAATCGGTCCAGACAAACTTCTCTTCTTTTCTAGTTAGCTTAGTCATAGGGGCAGCCAACCTAGAAAAGTTTTCAATGAATCTCCGGTAGTATCCTGCTAATCCAAGAAAACTTCTTATCTCGGTCACGGTCTTCGGTCTTTCCCAATCAGTAACAGTTTGGACTTTCTCTGGGTCAACACGAATACCCTCGGCTGAAACAACATGGCCAAGAAACACTACACTTGAGAGCCAGAAGTCACACTTGCTAAATTTAGCATAGAGTTTCTTTTCTCTCAACCTTTGCAACGTGCAGTTCAGGTGCTCCGCATGCTCTTCCTCATTCTTTGAGTAAATCAAGATGTCATCAATGAAAACGATTACAAATTTATCGAGTACATCGTGAAATACTCGGTTCATGAGGTCCATGAACACGGCAGGGGCATTAGTCAAGCCGAAAGGCATCACTTTAAATTCATAATGTCCGTACCTTGTTCTGAACGCTGTCTTAAGGATGTCACTTGACTTCACCTTCAGCTGGTGATATCCCGATCTCAAATCAATCTTTGAAAAGACAGCAGCACCCTTCAACTGATCAAAAAGGTCATCAATCCGAGGCAAAGGATATCTGTTCTTGATTGTCAGCTTGTTCAATTCCCGGTAGTCAATGCACAGACGCATACTACCATCTTTCTTCTTTACAAACAAGACCGGAGCTCCCCAAGGCGACACACTTGGCTGCATGAAACCTCTCTCTAAGAGTTCATTTAATTGAGTTTGCAACTCTTCGAGTTCGGTAGGTGCCATTCTGTAAGGGGCCTTGGATACAGGAGCCGCTCCAGGAATTAAGTCTATA
This sequence comes from Hakea prostrata, assembly GCF_041222555.1. Classification (NCBI taxonomy): domain Eukaryota; kingdom Viridiplantae; phylum Streptophyta; class Magnoliopsida; order Proteales; family Proteaceae; genus Hakea; species Hakea prostrata. The sequence goes on along the minus strand of NC_142605.1, from coordinate 32,326,077 downwards.
GAAAACTCAACTTCCCTATCAGGAGGCAAACCTGACAAGTCATCCGGAAAAACATCAGGGAATTCACTAACAACTCTGACTTCTTCAAGTCTCTTCTTCTCTCTGACCTTGCTTCCAGACGAAGCATTTCCCAAAAAGGCATGGACTTGCATTAGAGTGGACAAGGTCTTCTTGCTAAATCTTCCCTTCTCTCCTTGAAATTCGAAAACTGAATTCTCTTCTACACGGAACTGAATCTTCTTTGAGGAGCATAAGATCACGGCATTGTAGAAGGTCAACCAGTCGATTCCCAAGATTACATCAAAATCTCTCATGTCAAACAATACAAGGTTTGCCTTCAGATTTCTTCCACAAATCAAAATGGAACAATCTTCTAACACTTTATCTAGTTTAACAGCAGACCCAACAGGGGTACAAATAGATAAATGACTAGATAAACATCGAGGTGTCAAGTTAGTTCTCAAGGCAAAAGTAGATGATATGAATGAATGTGATGCACCCGTATCAAATAATACAAATGCGGGAAGAGAAGCTACTAACAGAGTACCTGTTACAACATCGTGGCAGGGGTCTTGCTCGGTACCAGATATGCTAAACACTCTGCCAGAGGGAGGGGCAGAAGTAGCAGCAGGAGTACTCTTCACTATAGGAGCTTGAGGTTGCACAGACTTCTTGGGGGCAGGAACGAGCATAATGGCCTGCTTGCTTGCAGAGGAAGCAAGTAGTATCTTTCGGTCCAATAGGAGCTGCAGCAGGGGGAGGTCTCTGATAAGCTGGTCTAGGATTCACCATCCCAGGCCTAGGAGGATAAGTAGCTCCCTGAGGTCTGGCTCCACTGGACTGACCATAATAGCTCACAGGAAGGGAATTAGGATTCTGACCAACATTTCTCGGCTGAAAGGCGGGTGCAGGATAAGGAGTAGGTCTAGCAAAACGCCGATCAGTGCGGTCCACAAATCCAGAAGGTCTAGGTTGCCAGGGTTTCTGAACTCGAGCATTTTCCTTTTCATTTTCTTCAAGCTTCTTCGAGTTTTGAACCACCTGAGCATATCCTTCAAGAGGCAAGACAGTGAGGTATGCCTTAATAGAAGGTCGCAAACCCTTGAAAAACTTTTTCGCCTTGGCTTCTTCAGACTTAATAGACTCGGGGGCGAAGAAGAAAAGTTCTTCAAATTTCTGCTGATACTCAAGCACAGACAAAGTACCTTGTACTAAGGCCATGAACTCGGCCTCCTTTGCGTCCTTTACAGCTTCCGGAAAGTAGTTCTTGCAAAAAGCTTCCTTAAACTTCTCCCAGGTAACAACACCACCATTCAAGGTCTCAAGGATAGGCCTAGTGGAAGCCCACCATGCATCAGCTTCTTGCTGAAGCTTCTGCTCGGCAAACAACACTTTCTCGAGCATCGAACATTGCAAATGTCTCGAAGGCCTTCTCCAACTCACGAAGCCACTTGTTCGGAAAGAGGGTGTCCTTTGTTACACCAATAAAGGAAGGTACTTGTAACTTTAGGAAACTTTCCATCAAACGGGTGTGGGGTGTCCCGGTGAATCTTTCCATAAGAGGGGCTGCGGCTCCAGAAGTTCCAATTCCGGCACGGTTCTCATTGCGAAGGGTAGCAAAACCAGTCATCATTTGATTAAATTGGGCAGCCTGCTGTTGCATCATGTTGGTCATGACGCTGGCGATATCTCTAAAGCTTCCGATATCGGGGGCACCAGGAATGCCATTCGTGGTGTGGCTATCGTCCTGTGTCTGCTGATCAGAGCCCCCAGCAGGGGTTTCTTCGTTTCCGTTGCTTCCGGATCCGACGAAACGATTTCTAAGTAAGACCATTCTGCAAGGATCAAAGATAAGGATACCAAAATTTCAATTTTGACAAAGACAACTTGGCCAACGAATAGGATAACCAAATCATGGTTAGAATTATCAATATAACAATAAAATAAATCAGCATTGATCAAAATCCAAAGGAAATGAGTCAAAGAATCAAAAACTCCCAAAATAACCCAATGCAGAAAAATGGAGAATTTTGGTCGATGGTATCGACCAAAATGATCGACAAAAATAAATTATGCGCGAAAATCAGATTTAAAGGGCCCACTTCTCATTTCATTTTCATTTCTCACTCAACCATTTCGAGTTTAGCTCTGGAGAAAGCGATTTTCTAGGGTTTTCAAAAGTGCTAGGACTTGATTCAAGGCTTCAATCATTCTTGATAATCTCACTTGATCATCTACACAAGTAAGTTCTCTTTCTTTTTCTCTTTTCTTGTAAACTTCATTCACCATTGTTGTGTTCTTCAATAAAACTGAGTAATACTTGTAGCTAATGGTTAGAATCATACATATAAATGATTAGAAACATGTTTTCATAACTTTTCAAGTAAGATTAAGTTCCAAACACAAGATTGCATCTATTTTGGTTACCAAAACACTATTCATTTCACAAAAACTCAACTTTACAAGCACTTGTCTCATTTTCAACCCAAAAGGAATTTTGACATGAAACAAATTTCTACAACACTGATCTACTAGGGGAAAAGTGTTCCCACTCTCCATTCGGTCAAATTCCAATTTTTCAAAAATCACAAATGCAAGCCAAAAGAGGGATTTTGCTCTCTCTTACTTGCTGAATTTTCACTTTGAATATGCCAAAAAGATGGATTTTCACCAAATAAAGTATTCTAGCATGCTTGTATAGGTCTTATGCATATGTTAGAATGATCAAATCAAAATTTCACCAAAAATCGAATTTTCTGAAAATTTACGAAAATGCCCTTCATCTAACAATCATACACTGAGACTAATCCAAATGAGTTTCTTTCCTTGTTTCAACAGATACACCATGCCTAGAGGAGGGAGACGAGTAGACAGGGGTAGAGGACTTGTTCCCCGGGCTGAGGTCATAGACGAGGAGCATTTCACTACTCCTATGGCGGAGTTTCTATACGAACATTATTTCCATGATATACCGATCGAGCACGGACGATTGGTGGATGTGGATGATTTAGAGGTATTTCGCATCCGAGAGAGATTAGAGGCTATGGATTGGCTTCACTTATACACTACGGCACAGCCAGTCTACCCAGATCTTATCAGATACTTCTATAGTAATCTGACTTACCGTATAGAGGATGATCCGAGGGATGGTTCTAGGATTGTCATAGATTCCATGGTCGGAGGTAGAGAGATCAGTTTCACTACGAGGACACTGGCTCGCATCTTAGATGTACCGATCGTACGAGATTCCCGTTGGTGGATTCCCGCTGGTACAGATATCACAGAGGTGCTTCTTCCTTATGAGGTATACGAGGTGTGCATGACTCTATGGGATGACATTGACTGTTATATGCCCCGGTGTGGTACCGAAATGCGTCCTTCAGCTAGAGTTATCGCTCGCATCGTCGGGCGAAACATCCTCCCGAAGGCAGGGCATCATAGCAAAGTGTCGGCGATGGAGGCACTGATCATTTATAGTATGTATACTGGAGTACAAATCGATTTAGCATACATCATGCAAAATGTCATGATTGATCGGATCGAGTTTCCTGGGGATAGGAACTTGGCTTTCGGTCGACTCTTGACTCGTATCTTTGAGTACTTTGGTGTGGACTTGGAGCATACAACTACGATTCAGGGTCGAGATTTAGGTGAGCCCATTTGTACATGGTTGATCAGGAAGATGGGGCTCCAGGATGCAGTCAGATCAGAGGATGAGGATGATATCGATGATGCATCAAGAGATGACGACTCAGAGGATGATAGTATTGATGATGATGATGGTGGTGACGATGATGAGCATAGTGAGGATGATGATCAGGGTCATGATGAGGCTCCGAGGCATGAGGAGGTTCCCGCTCCACGATTTACTGAGGTCGGAGGCCCATCACGCACGACTTCTGAGGCTCCAGATGTGGCTTCTCATCAGTCGTCGATTTACTCTATTCTTGAGAGGATCGAGGCTCGGCAGGAGAGGATGGAGTTACACATGTGCACCCTCAGTGAGAGGTTTGCACGACTGGAAGAGGATTTCAGATCTAGGAGGGATCAGACAGATCGCAGGAGTCGTTCACCTACATAGACAGCACTAGAAATTTTCTTTTATGTCATCATGGATGTATTTCTCTTTTCAGACTTGTAAAATTTCCCTATGAAATCAATGAAGTTCAGTTATTTTGTCTATATTATTGTGTCTTATTCATGGGTCAAATTATGTTTCAATATTTTGGTTTCTAGTCCAGGTTATCTATTATTCACTTCTAGGAGCACTTGAGTCACTTCCGGATCTGTGACTCGGAATGTTCCGTCACCGTTTCTGTGGTCGGGGTTCCACTTGATCTTGGGCTCTGATACCAATCTGTCACATCCACCCAGCCGGTACCCCATTTGGAATACCCGGGATGTGATCCACAGTCCAAGGATCAATGATCTGAGGTCCATGCCTCCCACATACACGGTAACACAATCATGAACAATAATAATCAATGGTAAAAACAGCTAATACCAAGTATCATGAATAAGATAAGAGTAACTAAAATCAGAGTGCGGAATATAGATAATAATAAAGTGTGATCAAAATCATAAAGGGTGAGAAGGTGTGGTAGTCACCCTCTCAGAGCAGCGGAAAAGAAGTAAATCAAGTTAGTTACATATCCGAATATCACCGAATAATTCAAAGACAAGTTAATTACAATATCCAAGGTTCCACAAATACACCAGGGGAATGGGGCACTATGCTAGGGTTTCTTCTATACTAATGGTAGTCTCCTCAACAAGTATGGATGAAGTAAACCCAGCACTGCCCTCCCGCACAACGCACAACTGGGGCTAACCCCGGTGCGGATAGTAATCCTCCTCGGCTCCAATATACGGATCCTCACCGACGCCACTACCCGGAGGGTAGTATGTGGAATCATAGTCCGCCTCATAGGAGGTGCCATCGTAATCTTCGGTACTGGAATGTAATCTAAAACATTTGCACAAAAAGGAATGAGTTCGAAGAACTCAGCAAGGAAGTTATTCCATAATTAGAAATCATACACATTCGTAACATATAATAATGCAATGTGATATGGAACATATGATGCAGATATGAGCCTAACTTTATGAATGCTTGGTCTCTAAGGTAGACATGCTTTAAGTCATAGCACCGTACTTCTCTGGGTCGTCAGTCACTCTCCCATTTCCATATCTTGGGAATGCCCGGGGAAGATCGGTAAAGTCATCAAAAAGCCGTGGTAAGGGGATCGGTCACCGCTCTCTCACATCACCATTTGGTCAAGTACTGGCGCATGTCACAGTAAAGCCTAGCCCAATGCAAGTCATCTACTCGATCGGTCAAGTCGATTCAGATACGTCCATTCCTCGCCCCCGGCGATCCTTTCCGGTATCCTTCACACTAGAGTCAGCGAAATCCCGGATTTCGGACTCATCAACCCTATTGGTCATCCACATATAGTAAACGGGAAGCTCTCACGTCCTCTCACGGATTGGTTACCGGTCTTGAGCGCCCGTGAGCCCAAGTCTATCCATATGCAACTCTACCAATAAATGGCCCCTTTCAGGTATCCGTAGCATGGTTTATGTCCCCTACCGGATTGGCTACCGGCCTAGAGCGCCCATCCAACCATACACTACCACGGGTTGTTCGGTCTCAATGCCCTTCCGATTCGGGTCTGACACGACAAGGATGAACCTAGCCACACAACTAGACAATCCTATGTATGTCATCCAATAACTCGGGAGAGTGTCGATAGGCACCATCGGAGAACATCCCATACTATTCCCTCCGATGCCCAAGGACAGAAGTGTCAGTAGGACACCCCCAAATCCCAAGTCATACGTAAGCAATCACACATCAAATCTCATCATTTCTCATGCATCCAATGCATATTCACAATAGTAATCAAATCATGATATTGAAACGAATCATTATAATCATAAGCAAATCAAAATGATAAAGTAACCCAACAAAGTATAAAGATTTAAATGCTACTGTTCTAACACATGTGTAACAGTCTCATAATGATTGAAAGGAAATTTAGGGATCTTATTCTTTAAATAAAGCACAGTTCAATATTTGATGACTTATATGTTTATGGATATAACCATCCTTACCTTGGATGAGTTGATGATGAATTGAGAATACCAAGAATAGTCCAATAGAATTGTTAAGGCCCTAAACAAACATCAATAATAAGTTAGAAAAGAAGTCGGGAAGATCGGATGTCATTTGAGTCAAAACTGACCAAGGTTGCTGTCAGCAACAACTTTGGTCGATGGTCTTGGTCGATGGTATCGACCAAAAGTATCGACCAAAATTGTCCTCGGGCAGAATAGTGGATTTTGGGGATTTTGGTCCGAAATGAGTCTTCCGGTGTTCGGATCAATCTGAAACTTGGAGGCATACTTAACAACAGTAGTAGGACACTATAAATCAAGGAATTAACCCAATCCAATGGTCCAATTAAAAAGCCCCAATTTGAGCTATCAAGTTCAAGTGATAAACATCATGGCATGAGTTGGAATTGATTGCATTGATGAGGAATAGCATGCAATAGCTAGAGGAACTAATAGAAATTCGATTGGAATCATATGGCAATGTTAAACATGAACATAATACACTCTATAGTTCAGTTTGATATCAAATAGTATGATGTTAATAGGTAAATCATGGAATACATATGCTAGGCATGAGATCTAAGCATTAGCATCAATGAATGGCTAAGGGAATCATGGATTGAGCATGAGTAGGCACTTGGAGTGGTGGTTGCAAGGTTGCAGCACCATTCCAAATGTCCCATCAGCAAGATGACAATAGAAAAGAGTAGAAAAGGGTAGGGTAGAGAGTGGAATGAAGAGTCATACCTTAGTGTGGAAGATGAAGACAAGAATCAATGATAAACTAAGTGTCTTTGATGAGATACCCTTCACACTAACCAAGGAGCTGCTTTGGGAAGCTCTCCCCACGTTCCCAGGTGAGAAAAATGATTGCAAAAGGCTCAAGGCTCGAGGTCATATTAAATAGAAAAGGAATATTCCATGGAATCATTAACTTGGCAGACTGGGACATTTTGGTCGATGGTCCTTGGTCGATGGTATCGACCAAAATGATCGACCAAAATATTTTCAGCAGAAAACTCAGGTTTAGAACAGCAACTTCAAGTAGGGATTTGAAAGGCTATACAAGGTCAAATTGAGTGAGGTTTTCTTCCACAATTCAATCAAGAAGTCTAGTTTCGGGGAATACCTTCGGATTGTGCACAGGAGGTCATTTGGTACATCAACCATATTAATCTCCTCCGATGCGCAGACTTTCCTTAAACACCGACAATGCATTTAAGCAAGGGGTATCATTGTCAATGTCCATGGGCTCGGTCTCCGAATCATGATCATCAATCAGAATGGTCCATAAATCTCTTCTTCCACCGCTTCGGGTCCTCGGACCTGAATACAACAGTGGATCCGGGTCAGGGTCAAGGTTAGAATAGGGCTGGATATTACAGTGTTTGTGTCACACCCCACCCGCCGGTCTCGGTTACCATCCCGACAACCCGTGGGAGTGATCCGTCATAGGATCCATGGTTTTAGTCTATCAACGATAATAAATACAAATAAAGACAATCAAGAGCAAGTATAGTTTAATTAATGACTTTAAAGGATTACATGAGTCAAACTACTGCAATAAAATAATCAATGAAAGAATAATAAATCAAAATGAATACGAGTTCAGCGGAAGCAATAAAAAAGAGTTAAATTATTTTCTTTCTAGTTTCTTTTTCTAAAGTTATAAACTTAGACTCAAGTTTATCAAGATGAGGGGTCCTCCAATTCTTCTCTATACGTTGAGCAAACTGCCTAGCAACTTGTCTTCTCTGCCCATCAATGGGTGCGATAAGCGCATTCCATGCACTCGCAGAGCTCCCGCCACAAAGCTATCTCCATTTCCCATTGTCGGTGCCACATCTTCTTCATACGGGAAGTTTCCTTCATAGGAAACCAATCCATCTTCCGACACATTTCCTCCATCTGCGCAGTAAGATATACACCAGAAATACAATTCCGACAAATAAAAGAGTGAGTTCTGGAGAACTCAGTAAGAACAAATACAATTCCCATCCATATGTCCAACAAATTAGAAATGCATATATGATATGTATGAGTGCAATGTATGAATGCTACTAGATCTAACTATGCAAGTCTCTAAAAGTTGACATGCTTTAAGATATACACTACCCCTCCTCTAGGTAAGTCTAGTAGCTCTGATTCGGCAAGGACTGGTTACCTCTGTAGGGATCCTTGGCAAAATGGAAAGTCCACACCTGGCTCTCAAACCATGGTTGGGGTTAAATCAACACTCTCTCTCCACGACCGTTGGTAATGAGTACTGGCGCATGTTGGGGTTTCTAATCCAATGCAAGGTCATACAGGTAACATGTCTACATGAAGTCCAGATACATCCCCTATGGCACCAACCAATTCGGTTCAGTATCCTTCGCAACCTAGGAATGAGAATCCTCACGGACTGGCTACCGCTATTGGACTTCATTCCATAACCCTATGGTCATCCACATATGGTTGGGGCGGAATGCTCTCATGACTCCTCACGAAACCCGGTTCGTTCCTTGGACGTCCATGAGCCCAACCCTAACTTATGCAACCCTACCATTTATATGACTAAGAGTGGACCAATGGCACATCACTGTCATCACGGGTCATCCGGTTTCAATTCCCCTACCGAAAGGGTAGTAGCATCTGGGGTACCTAGCCATGTAACTCTAGACTCTACCTAAGTATGTCATCCAGTAGTTATGACAGTGCTGGAGACATCAGCAAGCATATGCCCCATGCCACAGCCTTCTGATATCCCAAGCTAAGATATCCCAAAGGAATACCTCATCCATCAGAACCACATACTAACCATCATCAGTATATCACGTTCATAACCAACAATGTGTATGTATAAGTAAGATAAACAGCAGTAATATAACAAGATCAGCATGTGAAACATGATTACAGCAGCATATAAAATGAAAGGCTAATACTAACAAACACTGGACTAGCATGTTCAAGTCTATTCATAAAGATAGGATTGCATGCCCTTACCTGCATATAAGTAATTCGTCCGTTAAAAGAAATCCGTAAACAATTATAAAACTTTCTCTTCAAACAGAGAACACCTATACACAGGGTTACAATAAGGTATAAGTCAATTGAATCAAATCGGATCAAAACCAAAAGCCATTTGGTCACTGTGTACCAGCCGGTCGCTTACGTTGAGCGACCGCCACTAGTGACCGCCCCAAAAACAGTAAGTTTCAGATCCGAAACTCAGGCTTTTGATCATCCGTTTTCAATCTGGATTTCGAGTGATCGTAGTCTAAATCTCGAATCTAACACTCCTATAGCCAATGGGTGAAAGGAAACCTAACAATCATCATAATTGGATTATCCAGAAACCTTCCCTTGATCAGATCAGCCTTTTCACGAAAGCAGGGTTTCGTTTTCGGATCTGATCTAACCAAGATCATCAAAAGAATAGACAATGCAATGGAAGGATCAAGAACAACCAAAGATGAATACTAATCTACTTTAATCATACCAAGTGGTGAAACATAAGTGAATAGGGAATCACTTACGTTCACTAGATCAACTATGGAAGTCAGTAGAACCTTCAGGGACTCCAACAGCACTTCAGATCTGCTTTTGGCACTTCTCCGAAGCGGTCTAACCTCCAAAAACAGTAACCACGAATAAAATATTCGTAAATTAGGCGAGGGTTACTATTTATAGAAGGCAGGGGGCAAAATAGGGCAAAACCCCGCAACCAAAACCAGGCGATCGCTTGGTTCAATCGACTGCCACTAGCAACTTCCCCCATGTATTTTGCTATACAAGGGTGCTTTTGCCAAGGGGTTGATGACCAAGTACAACCTAGCCCTAAAGAAGAGATGGGGGAGATCTTACCTTCATTTCGGACATTTCCCAACATCATTTGCCTTCCAGAAGTCCAACTACCAAGCAGGGCAGGCTCTTCAGCCAGAGAATCCAAATCCATGGGTTCAGGGTATGGATCATGGACTTCTATCCAAACACTCCACAAATTTACCCAACTAAACCTTTGGATTTTCGGACCTGCAATACGGATCCCGAGTAAGAAATACGGGGGTTGTTACGGTTTGGCTAGGATTACCTTGTTATATCAGACCCGATTCAGAAGGGTATTGAGACCAAGTAACCTGTAGCAGCAATGAGGGTTTGTGGGCGCTCAAGACCGGTAACCAACCCGTGAGAGGACATGAATCACATTGTGGGGGCCATTCATTGGTAGGGTTGCAGTAGTAGACTTGGACTCATGGCGCTCAAGACTGGTAACCAACCCATGAGAGGACATGAGAGCTTCCTGTTTCCTATTTGTGGATGACCAATAGGGTTGATAAAACCGTAGTACGAGTTAGTCATAGCCATAAGATACACTGACTTTAGTGAGAAAGATATTGGGAAGGATCGTGAGAGGCAAGGAATGGAAGTATCTAACTCTGAGTTGATATAACTAAGTAGAAGACTAGCATTGGGCTAAGTTTAACCTTGACATGCACCAATACTTAGACCAATGGTGATGTGAGAGAGCGGTGACCTAAACCCAGCCATGGAATGTCCGAGAGGGATGCATGACCCAATTACCACCGAAGAACCCAAGATATCGAGATGGTTGAGGGAGAGTGATTTGAGACCTACCCAGAGGAGTATGGTGTTATGACTTAAAGCATGTCTGCCAATAGAGATCATCATACATAGAATTAGAATCATACTTGCATGTCTATTTCATATCATGTTGCATCCTTTATGTTTGCTATCATGCTTTACTGTGTTATTGTGGAATGAACTGCCTTGCTGAGTTCTTTTGAACTCACTCCTTTTTGTAACATCTTTGTTAGATCCATCTACCGGTACAAATAACTATGAGGGCCAATACTATGAAGCCCAAGTGGATGACTCATATGGTACTCAAAGTACTAGCTACGGTGACTACAACAGTGAGGACCACCAGTACGATTCTAGAGCTTATCAGGATTAGTCCGACTCAAGCGCTTGTGTGCCAGCGATGGGACATCATTTCTTTTACTTATGGATACATTATTTATAGATTTGAAGAAACATTAGTTTAGATTTGATTACTTCTTTTCTTTTCCTTTTATTTTGGGAATCGGTTGTAATCTTTCTTTTTAGTTTCGATCTACTTTTCCTCTGCTGTTGTAGAGTGATTTTTGACTACACTCTACATTTGATTTATTCTATTGGTATCATTTTTCTGCACTCTGGTTATATCGTATATTCTTTGAATCTTATCTTGATCTCTCAGTTAATATAGTTAACATTGATTTTAGTCTTGTTCCTGATTATATTATTGTAAATGTGGGAGGTTGATTTCCTTGATACTGATCTTTGGGGTTGTGGATCACACACTCGAGTATGCCAGATAGGGTACCGGCTGGGTGGATGTGACACCTCAACTCTTGCCACTCGCCTTCTTTCATTGCCTCTGGCCTTTTTTATTTTTTCCTGAGAGCCTTAACAATCCCTTCCCGCATAAGGATGTTCTTCACTTGTTGTTGCTACAAGGTGAAATTGTTATAACCATTAAAAAGTTCTATGGAGAAATTAAAACTCTTCACCACCATCTAATTGTTGCCCTTCATACTTGTCATCAACTTAAAGAGCTGTCCGTTGATCTTTGTACGAACCCACAAAATCAATACCAACGAAGCAAAATTTTCTTGATCTGTTACTTCCACTGAGTCCAAAACGCACAAAAACCTCAAGAATACCTAACCCCAAGAATATCTAACCCTATACAAAACGGCTTCACACAAAATCCTGTGGAAACAACTTGTACCACACCGATCCGATAATAAAAAACAAAAAGAATCTTTCTTTTTTTGTCTTTTCTCAACCAACCTTTTTTTTTCCTCACTATTTCTGTTCCTTTACCTTTTTAGTTCCGCGTTCCACCACCAACAAATTCTTCTGCAAACCTTTTTTTTCTTCTAATTTTTCAATGTAATCATTACATTACATTAAATGAAGAAAAAAAGTCCAAAAACCCACTTCAAGCGAAATGGTAAAAATCTGGCCGTCTCGCCTCACGATCAAGCCAATCACAACCACAGGTGTTTCCCTTTTTGCACTGCTGATCTCAAAGCAGATCGTTTGCATCTTTTCTTGTTTTCACTAATCCAGTCAAATCTAACAAAGCACATGATAAAAAACATTCACGATTCTAGATTTAGAATCGTACCTTCAATCAATCCGTCGAAGCCTTCCTTATTTCCCTAGCACATGTCTTCTCTTCCCTAGATCTTCACTCACCTCCGATGACGATCCACCAAACCTTGCTCTAATACTACTTGTTGGAGATACAGATGCACAACTACAAACAGAGAAGAACTACAAGCAAAACACATAAGAGGGATTTAAAGTGGTTCGACAAAACCCTGCCTACGTCCACCAGAGATAAAAGAAAGTTCATTATTTTCAGGAAACCTCACACCACTCTCACACCCACAAAGTGTTACCCTTTGCTTTCCTTGTTGCCTAGGTTATCTGTAACAACCCCCGTATTTCTAACTCGGGATCCGTATTGCAGGTCCAAGAACCCGAAGGTCTAGTCGGGTAAATTTGTGGAGTGTCCGGATAGAAGTCCATTATCCATACCCTAAACCCATGGATCTGGATTCTCTTGTTAAAGAGCCTGCCTTGTTTGGTAGTTGGACTTGTGGAAGGCAAGTGATGTCTAGAGATGTCCGAAATGAAGGTAAGACCTCCCCCATGTGTTCATTAGGGTTAGGTTGTACTTGGACTTCAACCCCCTATGCAAAGCACCTTCGTATAGCAATATACTAGGGGGCGGTTGCTAGTGGAGGTTGATTAGACCAAGCGATCGCCCCAAGAGACTGCCTGGTCCTAGTTGCTGGGTTTTGCCCTATTTTGCCCCTAGACTTCTATAAATAGCAACCCTCGTCTATTTTACGAATATTATATTCGGGATTGCTGTTTTTGGTGGTTAGGCGGCTGTGGAGACGTGCTGGAAGGTGATTTGAAGTGTTGTTAGTGTTCCAGAAGCTTCTACTGTCTTTTATAGCTAATCTGGTTGAGGTAAGTGATTCCCTATTCACTCATACTCTGCATTTGGCTATGATAAAAGTATATTAGTTTGGTTGTTCATGATCCATCTATTACAATACCTACCTTTTTAATGATCTTGGTGAGATCAGATCTGAAAACGAAACCCTGCTTTCATGAAAAGGGTTGATCTAATCAAGAGGAAGATTCTGAGTAACCAATTTGGTGTCAATTGTTAGGTTTAGTATCACCCTTGGTTGTGGGAGTGTTAGATTTGAAACTCGGACTATGATCATCCAAAATTCGGATTGAAATCGGATGATCAGAAGCCTAAGTTTTGGATTGAAACTCACTGTTTTAGGGGCGTTCACTAGTGGTGGTCGCTCAAACCAAGCGACCGGCCCAAGCTACCGGCAGGTTTCCAATGACCAAGTGACTTTTGGATTTGGTCCAATTTGATTCATTCGACTTACATGTAATTGTAACCCTGTTTATAGGTGTCATCTATTTCAAGTAAAAGTCTTATAATTGTTTCTGGTTTGCAATCCAAAGGAATTCTACTTATTTACAAGTAAGGACATACAATCCTATCTTTATGTAATGACTTGAACATGATAGTCCAGTGTCTGTCATTACTGTTCTCTCATTTCATATACTGTTGTAACCTTGTTTAGCATGTTGATCTTATTATATGCTTGTTGTCTGTACTATCTTTACATATACTTTGTCAATTATGAATGTGATATGATGATGGTTTGTGGATTTGATGGAAGGGGTATTCCATTGGGATATCTTGGCTTGAGATATCAAAGGGCTATGATATGGGACACATGGTCGTTGATGTCTTCAGCACTGTCATAACTACTGGATGACATACTTAGGTAAAGTCTAAAGTTTGCATGGCTAGGTACCCCACATATTACTACCCTTTTGGTAGGGGAATTGAAGCTGGATGACCCGTGATGACAGTGATGTGACTATGGTCATTGTTGGTCATACAATGGTAGGGTTGCATATGTTAGGGTTGGGCTCATGGACGTCCAAGGAACGGACCGGGTGTCGTGAAGAGTCATGAGAGCATTCCGCCCCAACAATATGTGGATGATCATAGGGTTATGGATGGAGTTCAATAGTGGTAACCAGTCCATGAAGATTCACATTCCTAGGTTGCGAAGGATACTGAACCGAGTTGGTTGGTGCCATAGGGGATGTATCTGGACTTCATGTAGTATGTTACCATTATGACTTGCATTGGATTAGAAACCCCAACATGCGCCAGTACTCATGCCAATGGTCATGGTGAGAGAGTGTTGACTTAACCCCAGCCATGGTTTGAGAGCCATGTGTGGACTTTCCATTTTACCTAGGATCCCTACAGAGGTAACCAATCCTTGCCGGATCAGAGTGACTAGACCTACCCAGAGGAGGGCTGGTGTATATCTTAAAGCATGTCAACTGTTAGAGACTTGCACAGTTAGATCTTAGTGGTATTCATACTTTGCATTCATACTTATCATATATGCATTTCTTATGGTTTGACATATGGATGGGAATCATTGTTTGTTCTTGCTGAGTTCTCTAGAACTCATTCCTTTATTTGTCTATGTTTTATTAGCTTGTACAGATGGAAGATATACGCCAGAAGATGGATTGGTTTCCCATAAAGGAGCCTTCTCATATGAAGAAGATGTGGCACCGACAATGGGAAATGGAGATAACCTGTGCGGGAGCTCCTGCGAGTGCATGGACTGCGCTTATAGCACCCATTGATGGGCGTAGGGGACAAGTTGTCAAACAGTTTGGCCATCATCTGGAGAAGAATTGGAGGAGCCCTCACCTTAATAAACTTGAGTCTAAGTTTTTAACTTTAGAGAAAGAAACTGGAAAGAAAATCATTTAATTCTTTTTATTGCTTCCGCTGAACTCATTTTCTTTTTTATCATTTATTCTTTCCTTGATTATTTTATTGGGGTATTTGGACTCCTGTAACCCTTTTATTTAATTATTGAACTTATTCTGGCTCATGATTGTCTTTACTTGCATTTATTATTAATGATAGACTAAAATCGGGATCCTGTGACGGATCACTCCCATGGGTTGTCGGGCGGGTAACCGAGATCGGCGGGTGGGGTGTGACATTATCCCACACAAATTATTTATAGGGAAACCTAAAACCCTAATCCCAATATAATTATAATTTTAACCCAGTATTAGTAATTGACCCAAACCCTGTTTCAATTATAAATACAACTAAAACTATAATTACATGGACTCACAGAATACAAGACACCCAAACCCAACAACAGGCTGGATTACTTTATGATTTCTAAAGTTTTAATTGGATGTGTGATTAGGTTTCTTTTGTGGTCCTTTCAGACAACGCATTCCTTCAACCTATCAATCACTACACCACATTCCCCTCTAGTTACTATCCTTTGAAACGACCTCTCCAAGACTAAGAGTACATGATCTACAAAATCCTCAATTCAGTAAGCTTGTAAACCATGAAGTCGTCATTTGTCTTCAAGTTGGTTTACTGAAAATCAATAACTATTTTTTAATTGCAGAAGACTTTGCAAGATCTTCAATGACATACTAAATGGTTGGATACCTACTTTTTTTGACTAAACTAAGAATATGTTGCATACTCATCTCTCATGGGACTAAGGATGTAGAGGGTTTCCAAGAATACAATAAGAAAAGAACCTTAACTGTTTGTGGAATTTATTGAAGAACAAACCTTTTCAAACTTGGTTTTAATGCAAGAATCAGGGCCTCCATAGTCCATCAGACCTCTTTTTCTTGTCCTTTCTCTTTCTCCAGTCTCCTTCCCTTCCTTCGTTTGCCTCATAGAAACATTTCTCAACCGAGGAGAATGAGGCAAATGAAAATAGAGGGAAGAAGGGCATGTTTGTAATAATAATTAAATTTTTTGCTTTCATATAACTTAATCTTTTAGGTAAATTAGTAATTATATTTGTAAAGATAATAGTCCTACCATGGTGTTAATGTTGGAGGGAATTCTTGTAAGCTTTTGATATTGGGGGTGGTATGCCCCATTTCCAATGAAAATGGAGTGGGCTAATGTGATTTTTATTTTCTTTTTATGAGAATTCTATTGTTTCTTCAATTTTTTTTCACTTCCAAACACTAAAAATTTGTTTTTAATTTCTTTTTTTAGGGTAAATATTACTTACCTCCGCTCTTAGTTGACCAAATGACACTTGGACCCCCTCTTAGTTGGATAATATCACTTACCTCCCGTCTTAGCTAGAAAAGTTAACAAACACCTCCCTTCTATTAACTTTTTCCATTAAATTTTATTTTTACGTCAAATACTTTTTAAAAACCCCAAATTACCCTCAGTTGAAAATATGTTTTAATTTAAATTCCAAATTACCTTCAATTATGGAATAGTTAAAATCTTAAATTACCTTTAGTTAATATTATTGTTAAAATCTAAAATACCCTCAATTATTTTAATAGTTAAAACCCTAAATTAGTTTTATTATTAAAATTTCTAAATTCTCCTATGTTCTTTATCTATATGTTTCTTTTTCATTAGAACTAAAAAAAAGAGGAAATGAATCAAAATTTTTAACCGTCTTTCTTAGGTTTCCTTTTCCTTTTTCTTTTTCTTTCCCAATGAAAAGAAATGCATCTAAATTAAAAGACATAGGGGTATTTGTGGGTCTTGGAATAAAATTAATTAAGGGTAGTATAATGTCTTAACTACTAAGGTAATTAAGGGTATTTGGGAATTTTAATAATAATACTACTTGAGGGTAATTTGGGATTTTATAAAAATATTTAACGGGAAAGTTAGAACTTAATAGAAAAAGTTGACAGAAAGGAGGCATTCGATAACTTTGCTGGGTAAGAGAGGAGGTAAATGGTATTATCCAACTAAAAGGGGGTCCAAGTGCCATTTGGTCAACTAAGAGGGGAGATAAATGATATTTACCCTTTTTTATTATTATTATTATATTTTATTTAATATACCATACTTATTTATCGTCCATAATTTATTTTGGACAAAGTAATCAAATTGATTATACATTTATTTATTTTATATAGACAAAATAGAGAACGATGATTGATACCAAAATGACCCAAGGCAACCAACTTGTTTTATCATACGAAAAGAAAAAGTGTCGGAAAAAAAATCAAATGGAGTTGCAAAACCAAGAATAGTGTGTTGCTCCAAAATCTGACTGTAGACCAACTGGTTCGTTAAAAGACCAAACTTGGTTCCTGAAAAAAAGAAGAAAAGAAAGTGTGTGGACAGCCTCTGGGGATGGGAAGCCACCTTTAATGACTAAGTCAGACTCTGATTAACACAAACCCTCGTAGGGAGGAGTAAATGCTCCCAAAAGACAAAGAGAGAACGTCTTCTGTGGTAGTTGCAGGAGAGTAATGACCAAAGTTAATGTTCATTAACTTACCCTAATTAGTAGATAATGTTTGTATATATATATCACGTTCATACCTCTGACGTGGTGAAGATGCATCGTAGCCCTTGGATAACTTGATCCTTGAGAGAGGGTGGCGATGGCCTCTAATGAATAGCTTGATTAGCAAGTCATATGCCCAATCTTCCCAAGAAGCTTCAAGACAGCTATACACAATCCCACCATATCAGGTGGTTAGAATCACGTTGACATGGACGTGACAAACATCCCTTACTTTGGAAGACAAAACGTAAGGGTGCAATACTCGAGGAAGCCTAGAACGAATGAGAAGCTTCCTCATAGGCAATGAGCATTTAATGAATTTTAGTGCATTCAATGCTAAAATTAATGTGCTGATTGACGTCTAGAAGAAGATACACAGAATCCTCTTACGACGTAACTTTAGTCGAGATGTGACTAGTCGCGCGCTTAAAAGGAAGATCATTCGAGAAGTCCTCCATGACAGTTGGCCATCACTATGAGGCGCTCTTCTCAGGAAAGTATTCTGCCGGTAAGTGCCTTGCCCAAGAAGTGCCCTATGTACTCCACATACTCCATGAACCGGAACTAACCCAAACGCATTGGTTCGCATGGTTCACCTTGCTTCAAGGGTTCGAACTTCAATGTTTATAACATTAAAACCCTAATTTTCATGGCAAATCTTGGTATGAAGATTCCTTTAGTAGAAACAAATTGAAGAATGGAAAGGGTTCACTGAGAAGCATAAATGTTCCCTGGGAAGTGAAGGTGTCTTGATAAGCATGCACTCATAATATTAATTGCATTGACGGTTGCATTAGTTAATTGCGTGCTCCGTAATGATGTGCACGTTGCTCAAAGAATCTAAAACGTTGCCACGTTTTGAATAATGAGCCGTCGCAGAAATGGAAATGTTATTCATTGATGGCCATGAATCCAAAGAGATCTAAACTGCTGATTCCAACTCGTAATGCCTATAAATTGAGCAACTTCACATTTTCTTCCTTTTCATTGCTTACTTCTGCGAACTCTAGAAATACCTTCATTCGAACCAAGTATCTTGCAAAGCTTCCTGCTACCTCCAAACTTGTAAGTCACTTTTTGTAATTGATAGCATAGGTAGCAAATTGGTGAAAAAGTATGACTCCTATGGAAACCCAAGCCCTAGAGCCCCCTCCAAAACCCTGGAAGGACGTAGGAATTAGTGGTGACCCGTTCGAAGGTAGGTTCCCATCTTCTTCTTCTTCTCCTTCTCCTAACCCCACCTCTGGTTCAAAACAGAGGGCTCCTCTGCGTGATGATGTAGCCCAGGAAATACTGCTGAAGGAGAGTTATCTCCATATGCAAGTTTTGAAATCCCCTTAGACAGTAGGCATTCCTCATTTTCTTCCAAGTCTAGCCCTCTGTATTCTCCCAATCTGTTTCGTACCCAACACCTCCAATTGATTAATGTAGCTTTCTGTATTCCAGCTGACTTCAAGATTAGGCTCCTAGGACCCTGTGAGAGACTCTATATGTTGAGAGAGGGGGAATTCCCACTGTACTTTGACTCCATGTTGGGGGGGGGGGGGATCGAGTATCCTTTCATCCTTTCATAATGCAAGTCCTATACAACTTCAACCTCAAGCCTGGGATGTTGGCCTCAAATGGGTAGAGATGTCTTGTAGGGTTCGTAGGGTACTATCATAGTGTGGACGTTGATTCCAATCTGAACGTCTTCAAGTGCATTTTTGCATTGAGAACCATAGAGAGAGAGAGAGAGGGGTGGTTTAGCTTCAGTAGGCGAGGGACCTCTAGTATTAAGTTCCACATTTTAGAAGACAACACCATACCACCAGCAACAAGGGGTGAAAAGATAGGTACATTTCTTGTCTCCCACCTCAAGAGTGTGCCATTGTAGAGTGGCCAAACATTACCAGGAGCGCCTTGCAAAGAATGAATGTCAAGCCCACCTTAGATCTGAGAAACAACTCTCTCTATGAGATGTTTGTACAAGGAGGGGGGGTCCCAGTCCATGGCAGGGAGATGGACTTCGATGCTACACTGTTTCTTTGGAAAATCATAGATGGTGAGCCCCGTGTTCCATCCATTCTTTTGTTCTCTCTTTATCTGCATTCTTTCGTGTGTAGTGATTGATATGTTCTTGTTGTATGCAGATCCATGAATGGCGTTCAATCGTGAGGCTCTTGCCCAACAGTACAAGGCTGCCAATGTTGCAACAAGAAACGAATGCGAGAAAACAAGAGGTTCTGGATATGGACCAACTGTAATGCCCCGCATCTTTTTCTATTATTATTTTATTATTGTGGGTGAGCGTGTCATTGTGGTCGAGGTCAGACATCGTTTGTGGGTCCCACAACAGTGGAATTCGACTGAACTAAAAACGAGAAAATGATCGGCATGATTTTCGGAACCCAGAGGTACTAATATTAGCACCTCAAAGTGGGCCCTGCATAAGATATTACAGCGGGCCCACAAGCCCATAACAAAGCCCATTAGTATATATATATATATATATTATATATAATATATACAACAACTGACTTAGAAGACCGACTTAAGAGGACCGACTAAATGGGGGGAAGAGTGATGGTTGCTGCGTAGTGGAGAAGACACACAGAAGAGAAGAAGTAGAAAAGCAAGAGAAGAGGAGAGGAGAGAGAGAAAGAGCAGAGAAGGAGTGGAGGGAGAGAAGAGAATATGGAAGGAAGCCATTACAGGCCTTAGAGGAGCACGTGGAGAAGAGGAGAGAGAAGGAGTGGGAAGAAGAGGAGAGAGAAGGAGTGAGGAGAAGAGGAGAGAGAGGGAGTGGAGAGAGAAGAGGAAGACAAGAGAGGAAAGAGAAGAAAAACCGTGGGGAGGAGAGAGAAAGAAAAGAGGAGAGAGAAAATAATATAAAAAGGGGAAAATTCCCTGTTGGCTCTTGCGTTTTCGTAATTGTTGTTGATCGATCGAGATGCAGGGAGAGCGGATTATGATGGAACCAAGGTTGGGACACGCAGAGAACAAGTAAATAATATTGATCAACCTATGTATGATAAGTGGGTGTTTTCCTGTAATAGATATGTAATATGCACATGAGAACATAAAAGCTATTTTATGTATTCACTGATGCAATTTATAGAAAGTGCATGATATATGTTTCTGTGTATTGTGCGAAAATGCATGGGATTGGATGACAGCTCAATGACTTGATTGAACTGCTTAAAATGAAATGTTGATAGTGTTCTTGAACTGTTAATTATGCATTTGAAAGAATGATTATGCATGTTAAATGTAAATTATCATGCTCTCATATGTAAATGATGGAATGTCATGACCTGTGTTCAGATGAGATTGAATGATGTCATGCTCTCATATTTAAATGGTTGAATTGCATGAATTGTGTTCAGATGAGACTGAATGATGTTTGAAATGAAAAATGTATATTGAAATGGGCAGAGCATGGTAATGCAATACTGGAATTGAAGATGAAAAGAGTAAAAGAAAAAGGAATAAAATGTAATGGCTTTTGTTAGTCCTGGTACTTATGTACCCAAATGGGAAGGCATGAAGCAAGACTGAACAGTGACAAAGATTGAGTCTATGCCGATGGCAATCCACGAGGTGTACAAGGCCTTGTACCTAGAAGCCACTTCTGTGGTGAAGAGACAGAAGCCACTTCAGTGGTGAAGAGATATGTGCATCCTCTGGATTTGCCTAGGCTCAAGACTATTTTTGGTGGAACAATATGAAGAGGTAGATAGCAGAATATGTACAGAAATGCATGACTTGTCAATTGGTAAAAGCATAACACCAACGACCCTCAGGTTCGTTACAGCCTCTAGACCTACCTGAGTGGAAGTGGGAGCATATTTCCAAGGACTCCGCAATGTGATAATGCAATTTGGGTAATTGTGGATAGACTGACCAAGTCATCCCATTATCTACCCATTCAGATTGATTGTTCCCTAGACAAGCTGACTAAACTATTTGTGAAGGAGATTGTGAGGTTACATGGAGTAATCAATTCTGTTGTATTGGATCGTGATTCCAGATCATGATTAAACTTCTGCACAACTTTTCATCTTCAGATAGATGGAGAATTTGAAAGGACTATTCAAATATTGGAAGACATGCTTAAGGCTTGTGTAATTGACTTCAAGGGTAGCTGGAGTGACCACTTATGTTTAGTGGAATTTGCCTATAACAACAGCTACTAATCCACCATAGAGATGGTGCCCTATAAAGCACGGTATGAAAGGAAATGAAATTGGTGAGAAGCCAGTATTGGGTCCAAACCTAGTACAACAGACTTGTGAGAAAATAAAGGTAATACAAAAAAGGTTGAAGACTACTCAAAGTAGACAGATGTTAGTAGAAAGCCCCTTGAATTCAAGGTGGGCGATAAAGTTTTCCTAAAGACAACACCAATGAAAGGTGTGGTGAGATTCGGTAAAAGTCCAAACTATCATGGATTGGGCGAGACCAACTAATGTGACTGAAATAAGGAGTTTTCTGGACTAGCTGGTTATTATAGGAGATTCATTGAAGGATTCTCTAAAATTGCAATGCCATTGACTCGACTCACTAGAAAAGGAGTCAGATTTTCTTGAATAGATGAACGTGAGCAGAATTTCCAAGAGCTGAGGTGAAGGTTAGTAACTACACTCGTATTAAGTTGCCATATGGAACTGGAGGATTTGTTATACATAGTGATGTACCAGGAAGTGGGTTAGGTTGTGTGCTTATGCAACATGGAAAGGTCATCGCATATGCATCAAGACAATTGAAGCCCCATGAACAAAACTACCCAACTCATGATTTGGAGTTCGCAGCAGACATCTTTGCATTGAAGATATGGAGACACTACTTGCATGAAGAAAAATGTGAAGTATACATTGACCACAAGAGTCTCAAATACATCGTCACTCAAAAAGAGTTGAATCTGAAACAAAGAAGATGGTTATAATTATTGAAAGATTATGATTGCAATATTAATTACCATCCTAGTATGGTAAATGTGGTGGCTGATGCTTTAAGTAAGGAGTCACAAGGACACTCTACAGCTCTAATAACAAGTCAGCCTCATCTTATAGAAGATGCAAGGAAGATGGAAATTGGAATCATGCTTGGATGTAAGGTTATAGTATTGGTTGCAAGCTTGATTTTAAAACCTTGTATTCTTGAACAGATTAATGAAAAACAAAAGGAATGATAGTTTTCTACAGAAAGTTAAAGGAAGAATGAAAAAAAAGAGTTAGTCGATTTTAATGTTGATTCAGTTGGAATCATATATTCTTTTTCTGGGAAAAATGTTTTGTCTAGCATTTTGTTTTTATTTATTATAAAGAGGTGTTAATGAAGAGGAGCTATCATGTGCCCTAGTTGAATGTTATGATGTGGGCCCCACCAAACCTATGAAAACTGGGGTCGTGACACCTACCCTCCCAACCTCTGGTTTACCTAGCCCTGTCGCTAGGGTCCCGCTAGAGTCCAAAATGAAGACCTTGGCCAAGACTGCCAAAGAGACCAAGGGGGAGTCAGCAAAAGCTTGAGCAACAAAGGCTTCTAATGAAGGGAAGAAGTCTGCTACTCCTCCTCCCTGAGAAGGTGGTTCTTGGGGTTCTGCTCAAATTGAGACCTAGGCAAGGGACTTGGTCACAAGGGAGAATTGCAAGCATCCTGGTTCACCTTCAGCCAATAAGGGCAAGGAAAAGGTGACCTAGACTGGTACTCTGTCACATCCACCCAGCCGGTACCCTATCTGGCATACCCGAGTGTGTGATCCATAGTCCACAAGATCCAGTAGTTAGTAAAATCAACCTCCCACATTCACAACAATATAATCAAGAACAAGACTAAATCAATGTTAACAACATTATTCAAATGAATCAAAGTAAAGTAACGGGATAATCATCAGAGTGCGGAAAAGATACCAATAGATATATAAAATCAAATATAGAGTGAGGCGGAATCTCACTCCACGAGTACAGCGGAATGTAGTTTGAAAATCAAAGGGGTTGCAACTGATTCTAAAGACAAGAAAGAAAGATATAATCTAACTAAACTAGAGTCTTTTCTACTTTATAAAGGATGTCTTCATAAACATAGACTTCATCGATTACGCTCAAACGCTCCCACTCCACAGTAGGGCTAATCTTGGTAACAAGAGAGACCACTCGAGGAATCCTCAAAGTAATCTTCGTAGTCGCCAACACCTTGCGTATGGCACGCTTCTTCACCTTGCGCTTCCTCATATTGCGCTTCATAGCCATCAAAACCTATAGAATAATCTAACAAAAGATATTGTACAAAAAGGAGTGAGTTTCAAAAGAAACTCAGCAAGGCAAGTTATTCCATAATAGCATAAATAACATAGTAACACAAATAAAACATAAGATGATATGATATGAGACAGACAATGCATGTATGAATCTAACTCTATGTATGCTGGTCTCTATAGGCAGACATGCTTTAAGTCATAGCACCATACTTCTTTGGGTAGGTCAATCACTCCCCCTCAGCCATCTTAGCATCTTGGGTCTGCCGATGGTAGTTGGGTCTTGCATCCTTCTTGGACATTCCTTGGTTGGGGGTTAAATCACCTCTCTCTCACATCACCATTGGTCTAAGTATTGGCGCACGTCAGGGTAAAGCCTAGCCCAATGCAAGTCTTCTACTTAGTTACATCAACTCAGATCCAGATATGTCCATTCCTCGCCCCTGGAGATCCTTTCCGGTATCTGTGAAACCCAGCCCTAACCTTGACCCGGAAACCTTGTTATTTGTAGGTCCAGTGACCCGAAGTAAGGTAAGAAGTCAGCTTTGGGTCATCCCAGTGGAGGACTTGGTGTCTGGCTTTGAATCCATGAGAGTTGATGATGAGGTTCTATTTATGGAAACTGAATCTTGATGAAGATCGGATTAGTTGATGGACTTGGAGTGCTCTCTATCTTGGTTTGAAGGCATTTCTACCTATTAGGTAAGTCACTTGATATGTGTGCAAAACCCCTTTAGGATTGGATTTGATCTGGGTCTTCAATTCCCTGTTTAGGAGTTGCTGATAGATTGGTCGACTGGACCAGTCGACCAATCCACTCGACCAATGGGTTCTGTCTTTGGCAATTAGGTCTTGCTTGCTCTATTTAAGTCCAATCTCGAGTCTACTTCGTATTTTCTGCCTCCAAACTCTTTGGAACGAACCAAAGACCTCTCGCAAGTCACCTCCCTTGCATCCTTGGTGTTTTTCTTGACGGACCTTCGTCAAAACTCTTCCTCTTGCATCAAAGGTATGTCTACACTCTCATCTTCTCCTCCATCTTTGTTTTTCTTTCCTTTTTGAGTTAAGACAGTAGAGGAGATGCTGCATTCTCTGTTGCAAACATCTCTGGACTTGTCTCTCATGATCTTCCTAAGGATTAATGGCTAATGCAATGATCTTAACCATGATCATTGCAAGCTTTTGAAGGAATCATGATCAAATCATGATCTTGTCTTTGTTCATCTTTTGATTTGAATTCTGATCTTCTTAGATCTACTATACTGATCATGTTAGTAGTCAATTGCTGTGTTTTCTTTACATGATCCATGATCTATCAATCTCTAGTTGTTTCTCTTCTACCATACCATGCTTTCTTCATGAATCATGATAGTTACATATATGGTAGGTTTTGTTTCCTTATTTAGATTTATGCTCTTAGGTCTATTTTCTTGAAGATCTAAGTATGCCTTCCATGATATCTTTATCTGAATCAATGATTCATTCTTCTAATGTTCTTGTCTATGATTTCTATCTTGAATTCATCAAGAACCATGATTGATCTAATTATGGTAACTTTTTGTTTCCTAATTTGTATCTTGAAGACTTGATTCGATTAGTGTTTTGACGTCCCCTATATGTTAGGATACTACTAATGTAGGTTACCCCTTGATTAGTACCCTTTTGAACCACCAAATTCGGATTTTTTATCTTAAAACTCTGATTTTGTAGGCTCTATCTTCATTGGTCGATTGATTGGTCGATCAGGCGATAGACCAATCCAATCGACCAATGAGTACAGCAACTCCAGAATTGGTCTGTTTTTGGATGTTTTGGTATCTTTTCTGTTAGGGATCTTTCCTAATATGTTGTATACACTTGTTTAGAACCTTCTTCTCAAGTTTGTCAAGATCTTACTTGATTTCTTAGGATTCCTTTGCAAGTTATAAAAGGTAAGGATGGTTACTTCTTTAACAACATAAATTGCATATCTTAGTTTCTATATTTGAATCTTGTTAATTTATTTCTTTAATTAGATTCTTATAATGTTATACTACTGTGGTACTGTCTTGATATCGGTAGCATTACTTATTTATATTGAATTGACTCATGTATGATTTACTTACCGATTATATACAAGTTGATTGTAATTATTGATTTCTTTCCATATATGAAGTTACCATATATGTGATGTTATGAATTGATGCTTGTGTATGCTTAAGTATGGTTTGGAAAGGAGAGGTGTCCTTTTGACACTTCTGTCCTTGGACTACTACGGGAATATTATGGGATGTTTTCGGAGATGCGCTCTGGACACCTTCCTAAACTGTTGGATGACATATCTAGGACTGTCTAGTAGTGTTTGGCTAGGATGTCCCGTTATGTCGACCCTAATCGGAGGGGTATTGAGACCGAACGACCCGTGGTAGCAATGGGGATTCATGGGCACTCAAGACCGGTAACCAACCCGTGAGAGGACAGGAATCACATTGTGGGGGCCATTTATTGGTAGGGTTGCATATGGTTAGACTTGGGCTCACGGGCGCTCAAGACCGGTAACCAACCCGTGAGAGGACGTGAAAGCTTCCCGTTTACCATATGTGGATAACCAATAGGGTTGATGAGTCCGTAGTCAGGGACTATGAGGACTCTAGTGTGAAGGATACCGGAAAGGATCGTCAGGGACGAGGAATGGACGTATCTGGATCTGACTTGATGTAACTAAGTAGAAGACTTGCATTTGGCTAGGCTTTACCCTAACATGCGCCGGTACTTAGACCAATGGTTATGTGAGAGAGTGGTGACCTATACCCCCAGCCATGGAATGTCCCGAGGGATGCCGGACCCATTACCAACTGATGATGAGTGATTGAGACTTTCCTAAAGAAGTACGGTGCTATGACTTAAAGCATGTCTGCCAATAGAGACCAGCATATATAGAGTTAGATTCATACATTCATTGTTTGTCTCATACCATACTGCATTTATGTTTGTTTTGTAATCCTGCCATTTATGTTATTATGGATTTAACTGCCTTACTGAGTTTCTTTGAAACTCATTCCTTTATTGTACAATGTTTGTTAGACTATTCTACAGTTCCGAATATCATGACTGCTCGTACAAAGAAGCGCAAGGAGAAGAGGCATATCTCCGGGAAGGTGATTGCGGTTACGACAATTACGCTGAAGATCCCGCGAGTGGTTATGCTCCGTACGATGCTTAGTCCGACCATAGAGTGGAAGCGCCCTTGTGCCATTTATGAGATCTATACTTAGGATATTGTCTATAAGATTGAGAACAATTTAGTTACCTTTTGTACCTGCTATTGGGATTAGATTCTATCCTGTTTATTCTCTTTTTGAACTACTTTTCCGCTGGTTGTAGAGTGGGATTTCGCCTCACTTTACTTATCTGATTTAGATACTCTGATTATATTTAGTACTCTGATTTATATATATGATTCATTCTTTCCTTATTTGGACCTATGGTTTATCTTTCGCACATCGATTATTGTTGTTCATGATTATGTTATTGTTTATGTGGGAGGTTGATTACTCGCTACCTGATCTTCGGGCTGTGGATCACACTCTCGGGTTGCCAGATAGGGTACCGGCTGGGAGGATGTGACAGTATCCTTCACACTAGAGTCAGCATAGTCCCAGACTACGGACTCATCAACCCTATAGGTCATCCATACATAGTAAACGGGAAGCTCTCATGTCTTCTCACGGGTTGGTTACCGGTCTTGAACGCCCATGAGCCCAAGTCTATCCATATGCAACTCTACCCATAAATGGCCTCCATAATGTGATTCATGTCCCCTCACGGGTTGGTTACCGGTCTTGAGCGCCCATAAATCCCCATTGCTACCACGGGTCGTTCGGTCTCAATACCCTTCCGAATCGGGTCTGATATAACAGGGGTATAACCTAGCCAAACACTGCTAGACAAGTCCTAGGTATGACAACAAATAATCCGGGAAAGCATCAAAGGGCAACATTAGAAATATCCCATACTACTCCCAATGAGGTCCAAGGACAGAAATGTCAAAAGGACATTCCCTAATCCCAAATCATACCTAAACAATCACAATCATAATTCAGTAATATCATCCACGACAACTATCTCATCGTACGAAAGAGCATAATAAGACAGATTAAATAAATAAGAAACATACATGAGTAAGTAATCATACATAATCAAGTACAGAAAGTAAATAAGGAAATAAGATCCTAATGTACTTGCAACATTCATATCATAATAGAAACCAACATAACAGTAGCAAATCTAAGTAGTTCCCAAATTAGAAACTAAATCTATCCAATCTATGTTAATATGGTAACAACTTCCTTACCTTAAATAGATTCGAATGTATTCCAGACGGACAAGAGGATGAATCCAAAGTTAGCAAATAAACCCTAGAATAGCATCACACAATCATTAGGAAGTAGTCAAAAAAGAATAAGCATGAATCGAATCGAATCGGACGAAGAAATCAGATTCTGTTCTTGCGGGTTGATTGGCTGGGTTGAGTGCTCCAATCGACCTAGGCAATCTGCCCAAGAGCAAATCCGAAAATAAAAAGAGAATCTTGATCCGAAACCTATGCTACACAAACCGGAATGCGACGAAACTTGGAGAGAATGTCTAACACAGTAGTCTAAGACTAAAAAGCATAATTTAGACATCAAACCACCATTAAAACCATTAATTATTAATTTAGAATCATAGTTTCTATTTTGGTAAAAATCATTGTTTTCATTGGAAACATGCTATGAATGAAAGAGATGAACTAGAGATGATTAGATCTCATTCTAGTACAAGAACACAGTAGATCAGAGGTATGAATAATCATAGAGAAGCATCTATAATGCTAGAATAAATCAAAATAGGAATATTATCATAGTTTAAGAAGAAATCATAAGAATCATGTCAAGAATGAATGAGATGATCATAGCACAAGAGAATGAAAAGAGATTGTAAAGATATGACTACAAGGTTGTAGCATCTTCATCATAATCTCAGTTCAAAGATGAGAGTGATCATAGAAAGAATGAATCAATAATACAAAAGATAGAATACTAACCTTTAATTGAAGAACAAGAGAGAGAGTTTGCAAGATTGCAAAATTAGGTCTTTTTCTTCACTCTTGGAGGCTTGGAGATGGTTTCCCTTCGTTCTCTAAGTGTTATGGAGGCTAGGGATACTAAAATCATGAAGTCATGGGGTATATATAGCAAGATACTCAAAACAGAAGATTTTGTTCGAGTTCAGCATCTCTGGGTCGATTGGCTGGGTAGCATGGCCCAGTCGACCCAAGCTGTCAGCAAAGCCAAAGACAGGGATTTGAGGGTCTTCCACTACTTGGAATCAAACGAAACTTTAAACACATATTCTATAACATACCTAGCATGGAAAAATGGCTTTAAATCATATCCCACCAAGCTCTAAGGTCATCAACTAATCTTCTCTTCATCAAGGTGCAGTCTCTTCTCTATATCCAACATTGCCTTCAAGTATGGGCATCATCTTCAATCTCCATAGGTTCGGAGTCGAACACTATATCTTCTACCAATATGGCCCATAGTTGACTTTCACTTCTACTTTGGGTCTTCAAACCTATAGACAAAAGAGTATCCGGGTTAAGGTTAGGGCCTGGTTTCACAGGTGGGTCCACACCCTCCTCAACAGTTCCACCTCCAAGAGGTAGCCCACATCAAGTTCCTGGAAAGTCACTTCCCAGGGTAAGTATAGGTGAGAGGACCTCTGGGGATGCCACAGCTAGGGCATTAGTGTTAAGTTCAAAGACCAACGTCCCTACCTCTCAAGCCTCCAAAACCACCACCCCCACAACAATGGTACCATCAACAACATCAACAGTAGCAACAACAACGAAAGAGACAACAATATCAATAGTTGTAATGGTTGAGCCTGCCTCCATACCTCCCCAATGGGCTCCCCAATAGAATATTTTTGAGGGAGATGTCCTTATTGGAGAAGTAGGGAGAGCCAGGCGGTGGCTAGAGCATGGGATCCCAACAGTTGATAAGCAACACTTCAGCGAACTATCCCTTGGAGGCCTCCACACTCAACTATCTTAGTAAGTTCATCATCTTCACATGCTTTGAACTTCTCCCACTCTCCTTCGCTTGGATAATCACTAATTGTTTTGTGTTGCAGGAGCGTATATAACTTTGTTAGCTTGGTGGAGGCGTTGATAAGGAAGAGCAGAAGCATGGCCACAGATATAACTAGACTCAATATCGATGTAGGGTACCAACACAACAAGTACGAGATCCTATAGGCCAAGCATGATGACACTTATAGGGAGTTGGGAAAGTTCAAAAGGACCTGGAGTTTACAAGGAAAAAGCTGCGGGAAGTTCATGCTAACTATGAACATTACAAACTGGGACGATGCCCCAGAAAAGAGAGGCAGAGGCAGTGAAAGCCAAGGAAGCTGCCATCTAAGATAAGGATAGGGAAGAGGCAGAGTTGGCAAATTTGAGAGTTGAGGTGTAGAATTTGGAGGCCACAGTTGTAAAATCTGGCCTTATCCTAACCCTGACCCGGCCCGGATTTTATACTGCTGCAAGTCTGAAGACCCGAAGTGGTGATAGAAGAGACCTGTGGGCCCTCTTAGTGGATGATTTGATGTTTGATACAGAGCCTATGGACATTGACAATGAGGCCCCTTACTTGAACACATTGTCAGTGTTGAGTGAAAATCTGCGCATCGATGAAGATTGAATTAGTTGAAGCACTTCCTGGAACCCCGTGATCAATCCTAAGGTATTCGCTGAAACTAGACTTGTTGATTGACTTCTAGGAGAAAACCCCGCTCGATTTGACCCTGTATAGCCTCCCGAATCCACTCCTGAAGTTGTTGTCATGGCTTGGTCGACTAACAGTCGACCAGCCAGTCGACCAAGAGTAATGGAATTCGAATATTCACTAAATCACTTCCCATTTTGCCCCTACCTTTTTGGAACTCGTGAATGAGGACCTAAACTAATCATTGGCACTCCAGAGCCCGAGGTTGGACACTCTCTTGGGTTTCTCCTTGATGTTTGGGAAGATCTTTGACTCAAATCATTAGTGTTATACATTAATCCTCAACTCAAGGTATGATTCCTCCTATTCTTCTTCTAATCTATTCATTTTCTATCAATCTATGATCTTGAGACCATGTTTGAAGTGCTGCGACCTTGCAAACACTTAACCATGAGTTTCCCCCTTTTCAATTCCATGATCCTCCCCCACTCATGCCATGTTATGAATCCATTGAGATTACTAGCACTTCATTACCTTGATTCTTTTCGATTTAACCTATTCTTGATTCAAAACTGATATGTAGATTCATGTTAAGCTTAGAATATTATGAAATTAAGTTTTTAACTTGATTCTTAACATTCACTTGATTGATTCCCATCATCCTTTACAATTCCAATCAATTCCAATTTAATTGTTGATAATTAACATATAGAACTTAAGATTTCGAATTGGGCATTTCTGATTGGACCGTTGGATCATCATGAAAATTAGTGTGTAGTATCCTCTTACTATTATAAACATGCCCTCCAAATTTCGTATCGATCGAAGCATCGGAAGGTCAGTTTTGGACCAAGTTTTGATTCTTCCCTGAGGATAACAAGTCTTGGTCGACTGACAGTCGACCAGCCAGTCAACCAAGATATGAGATAACCCTGTTTGTGACTGAATTGATTCGTTTGACCTCCGATTCGATTTCTTTCTTCTCTAATTCTACTTGTATGTTGTCTAGGGTATCAACACTGATTTTTGGGACCATTCTTGGTGATCATTGAATTTATTTACAACTCGATTAAGGTAAGGACGGTCATTAACTCAAGTATGTTAATTATATCAACATGCTTACATTATGAGGACTTAATGGTTATGTTCCTATATGTATTCCTTTACCATACATGATTACTATATGCTTTCTCATCAGTAGTAGAATGTTACCTATCATTTAGCATATCATGTTCAATCGTACTTTATGATTTTATATATATGATCAATCATGTTATGATATGTCTTGCTTATATGATGAATCATTGATTTAGTATGATATGATGAGATTGAGCTTGTGATTGACTACGTATGACTTGGGATTGGGAAGTGTCCTTTCGACACTTCTGTCCTTGGACATCGGAGAGAGAAGTATGGGATATTCTCTGAAGGTGTCCATCGACGCTTTCCCGGGTTGTTGGATGACATGCATAGGATTGTCTAGGTGTATGGTTAGGATATTTTCCTTGTCGTATCAGACCCGAATCGGAAGGGTATTGAGACCGAACGACCCGTGGTAGAGTATGGTTGAAGGGCGCTCAAGACCGGTATCCACTCCGTGAGAGGACTTGAACCATACTGCGGATACCTGAAAGGGGTCATTTATTGGTAGGGCTGCAAATGGATAGACCTGGGCTCACGGGCGCTCAAGACCGGTAACCAACCCGTGAGAGGACGTGAGAGCTTCCCGTTTACCATTTGTGGATGACCAATAGGGTTGATGAGTCCGTAGTCCGAGTTGGTCGGTGCCATAGGATACGCTGACTCTAGTGTGAAGGATACGGAACCGAATTGGTCGGTGCCATAGGGAAAGTATCTGGATCTGACATGACACGACTGAGTAGATGACTTGCATTGGGCTAGGCTTCGCCGCGACATGTGCCAATACTTATACCAATGGTGATGTGAGAGAGTGTTGACTAAATCCCCAACCATGGCTTGATGAGGACTTTACCCAATTACCACGGCAGACCCAAGATATCTTATGATTGAGGGGGAGTGACAGACGACCCACAGAAGTATGGTGCTATGGCTTAAAGCATGTCTACCTTAGAGACTAGCATACTTAAGATTAGAATCATATTTCATCATTGTCTCATGTCATATTGCATCATATTGTGATTTGTATCGAACGAACTGTGTATTATGAAACGACTTGCCTTGCTGAGTTCTTTTGAACTCATTCCTTTCGTGCAATTTTTTAGATTATCCTGCAGGTACAGAAGACCTTGATGGCACGTCCTACGACCCGAGCTATGATCCCGCATACTACCCTTCGGGTGATGGCTACGCTAAGAGTCAGGATTGCTATGCTGAGGAGGATTATGGTTCGTACCAGAGTTAGCCCCACCTTAGTGAGGGAGCGGCAACATTGGGTTTACTTCATCCACACTTATGAAGAAGTAATCATTAGGATAGAAGAAACCTATGTGTAGGCCCCATTTCCCTGGATGACTGTAATCATGTGGATATTTTCTCTCTAGTTCTTATGGATTTGTTCTGGACACAGGTTGTAATTTAACTTAATTAACCACTTTTCCGCTATTGCTAAAGGAGTGACTTCTGATCACTCTTTCTCTTTGAGATTACCTCTATAAGAAGTTGACATTTGATGTTTCCGCACTCTGATTAATTATCTTTTCTTATTCATTTGATCTATTTATTGCTTACTTTATACATTGATTATATTGTTCATGATTATGTTATCGTGTATGTGGGAGGCATGGCCGCTCAATCTAGATCTTTGGGCTGTGAATCACATCCCGAGTATACCAGATAGGATACCGGCTGGATGGATGTGACAACAGTGGCGAAGCTACGAAAAGAAAATTCTAAGCTTTCTACCTGCTGCTTGAGACTTGACTCTGAGAAGCAAGAGCTGGAGTTGGAGTTGAAGGTAACAAACAAAAAGGCCTTGAAACTGACAGAGCAGGCTACTACCTTCAAAGAAGATGCAATAAAGTAGTTCAGGGTCTCTGCAAAGTTCTGGCAGGAAGTGATGCAGGCAACTCTTCTAGGCTTCAAATGTGGTCTGGATGAAGCTTTCCACTTAATGGTGCAGAGGCTGTTTGAAGAGACTTTGAAAAAGGTTTGTGAGGGAGTCCCCTTCAACGCTGACACTTGTATGAGGCTGAAGATCCCTGTGTTCAGTTGGATGCTACCCTCCGATCTGACTCCTGGTCCCACTATCGAACCTTCAACAGATAAACTCCAGCTGCTGCCTCCACACTGCCACCTCTAGGAACTCCTTATCCTGAAGCAAATAAGGACCCTCTCCCTGAGGAAGTCATTTGCCAGGTTCCCCTCTCCAACAAATCAATCTCGATGGCTCCACCATTGTCACAATTGAAAGTGATGATGCTGTTGAAGCTAACCCAGCTGCTGTTGAATGATCAAGCTTTGTTGCTTCTTTTAATACCTTTTGCTTTTTTCTTTTTTTTAGCCCTTGAGGCCTTTTTTGTACATCATGTGATCAATGAAATCCAAATTGAGTTGTTGCGTCTTGTGTCATGCCATTACAACTTTTGCAATCATAATTGATTTACACTGCCTTATACATTCACATTTCTTGAAATTTTGCTAGTATGAAATCTCGGGAGAGGTTGAGTGTTGATATCTTCTTTCTCATAAAAATGACTAAGTACATGTTCTCGGAAATAGTTCCAATAATGCATGTTTACAAAGAGAGAATGTACCTATAATACAAGATAAGTAATCAACAAGTAAACATATTGTTAACTCTTACTTGTTTTAAGACATATTCCTTGCTCACCGATAAAACTTCTTTAAATGCATTGCATTTCACGTGTGGGCAAGCTCTCTATTAGCCTTCAAATCTCTAAGCCTGTAGGTCCTAGGTTGAAGCTCACGTACTACAAAGTAGGGGTCTTCCCATATAGGAGATAATTTGTTTCTGCCTCTTGGGGCTGAGATGTCAGCTTGTCTGAGGACTAAGTCTCGTTGCCGAAAAGTTTTACTGCATACTTGAGAGTTATAATACTTGGCAAATTTTTTTCTAGGACTTCACCAATGAACTCCAAATTAGCCTGAAGACCCTCTTCATTTTCTAATTCATCATAGTGGGTTGCTTTGAGTGATCCTGCTAACACCTTTATGGGAACCAAAGCCGCAGTACCATAAGATAATCTGAAAGGTGTTTCCCCCGTTGGTGTTCTTGATGAAGTTCTATAGGCTTAAAGAACATGAGGTAATTCTTCAACCCATTGTTGGTGACTTTCCTCCAAACATCTATTGATTCCATCATGTAGGGTATGATTGATAACTTCCACTTGCCCATTGCACTGAGGATAAGCTATTGCAGCCCTTTTGAAGTCAATGTGATAATTTTGACAGAATTCCTTGAAAGTTGGATTATCAAATTGAATTCCATTATTTGTCAAAAGGATCTTTGGCAAGTCAAAACAATAAATAACTTTGTTGAGGATGGATTTTTCCATCTATGTCTCTATGATGGTTGCAACTGGTTTGGCCTCAACTCATTGTGTAAAGTAATCAATGGCAACAACCAAGAATTTTTTGCTACCTGAAGTAGGTGGGAATGGACCTAAGAGATCCATCCCCCGCCGTGCAAAGGGCACTGGACTTAGAATAGAAACCAGTGGCACTACTAGGGCTCTCTGTATGGATGAATGTAGTTTTGACATGGTTCATAATGGAGAACGTAATCTTGAGCATTCTTCACTATAGTTGGCCAATAACTCCCTTGTCTTAAGAGCACTGTGTTATAAACATTGTGATTTGAACCCTTGAACCAAGGTGAACCATGACTAAGTCGATTCCTGATGACGGGAAGCTAACTCCAATGATTAAGTCATACTCTGATGAACACAAATCATTGTAGCTAGGGAGGTTTAAATGCTTCCAGAAGATGAAGAGATAATGTCTTCTTGGGTAGTTGCGGGAGACTAATGACCAAAGTTAATGTTCATTAACTTACCCGAATTTGTATACAGTGTTTGTATATATATCACGTTCATACCTCTGAAGTGATGAAGATGCATTGTAGCCCTTGGATATATTGATCCTTGAGGGAGGGTGGCGATGGCCTCTAATGAGTAGCTTGATTAGCAAGTCATATGCCCAATCTTCCTGAAGAAGCTTCAATACAGCTGTACACAATCCCACCAAATCAGGTGGTTAGAATCACGTTGACGTGGACGTGACAGACATCCCTTACTTTGGTAGACAAAATGTAAGGGTGAAATACACGAGGAAGCCTTGAGAAAATGAGAAGTTTCCTCACACAATGAACATTTAATGAATCTTAGTGCATTCAATGCTGAAATTAATTCTTTAATTGATGTCTAGAAGAAGATATTTAGAATCCTCTTACGACGTAATTTTAGCCGAGATGTGACTAGTCGGGCGCTTAAAAGGAAGATCATTCAAGAAGTCCTCCATGACAGTTGGTTGTCACTATGAAGCGCTCTTCTCAGCAAGTATTCTGCCGAGAAGTGTCCTACGTACTCCATGAATCAGAACTAACCCCAACGCATTGGTTCGCATGGTTCACCTTGGTTCAAGGGTTCAAACCACAACATTAATACCATAGTGAATCTTAAAATAGTCCCACATCCGCCGGAAATAGAAAATGCATGGTATAAGACTCCTATAAAAGAACAGTTGAGACAACTAACAAAGCATACCTTTCTCGGGCTAAGATCAAGTGTATTATCTGTTCTTATCAGTTTAATGGGTTGTGCTTCAGTGCTGCGCATTTAGCCAACGGTCGAGACCGAGATTTTGATCTTGACCATACTTTTCGGTGTAAAAACACCTCAAGACGGACGGTCGAGATTGGAATTTCGGTCGAGATTTTGATCTCGATTGTTCGCTGCATATGCGGCGCATTAAATGGCAGCATACAAGTCACAACGCAGTTTAATATCTGATACGTGGGTCATTGACCCACATGATATTAAATTAATTTTTCTAGGGGAAGGGCTCGCCATGGTAGCTTGTCTGCCGGAGTTCTCATGCGTCGCCCATGCGTTGCAATCACTTTGCACGGGCCTGGCGCACCCCATCAATTCTAGTTAAATGCTTGTAGGGAACATTTAATGCTATGGAGTTACGGTTTTTTTTTTTTAATTTTTAATTTTTATTTTTTATATGGAGTTACGTTTAACAGTTAATATAGAAGCGAACATAATCGGCAACGACGGCACAGGTACAGCCTTGAACCCCTTGCAGGCGCAGGTACAGCCTTGAACCCCTTGCAGAGCCGTTTCCAACTTGCTTCGTTGCTTCATTAAGCCTGTTTCAAGACACAAAACTCCTGTTTCAAGACACAAAACTCAAGCCCCACTCACATTGGCCAGATCAGGGGCGGACCTATGAAGGGGCCGGAGGGGGCCATGGCCCCCCCCAGATTTTTTAAAATTTTATCTATATTCCCCTAATTCCTTTAATTTTTCCGGTTTTTTCTCTTCCCACATGTGAAATGTCACTATTTGGCCCCCCCCAATATTGTGAACAATTTTAAAAAGTAAAATGATGGGTATAAATGTTATTCCTAATAAAAAACTAATCTATCAATCCCTATTTATTCTCCCCTCTCTTCTCTCTCATTTTTTATTCCTATTTATTCTCTTCTCTATAAACGTGGTTAAAGGAAGTTTTTGAAAAAAAAAATCTTATTAGGTATTTAAAAATCAAAATGTTATTTCTAATTAAAAACTAACTCTTCAATCCCTATTTATTCTCTTATCTCCTCTCCTCTATCCTCTTTTTTTCCTATTTATTCTCTTCCCCTTCTATAAGTGTGGCTTAAGAAAATTTGAAAAAAAATCTACTCCACAATTAAGTTTCTTTCTCTTTCTCAATTTATTCATTGTTTCTTTTTTTTCTCTTTTCTTTTGTTATTCTTTTTAATTTGATTTTATATTTTATGTTTATTTATTTCTTCTGCAATTTTTGTTATTTGATTTTGTATTGTGAATAAAATGTCTATAATTAGTAGGTAACTAACTACCATTGATTTGCATCTCTTACCTAAAAAATTTTTTGGTTTGCATTTAACTTTTTAGGGTTGAAGTCATGTGTATATTTTTTTTATATTGTTGCTTTAATTTTACCTATATTTTGTCAAAAAAAAAATATCATTATTAATAATTTATCATTTTTTTCCAAATATGTGTGGGCCCCACAAAATATATGTAGGTCTATTCTTTAATTTAATAAAATAATTTAGCGGTGAGACCCCAAATAGGAAGGTTACTGACTTTCATTCTTCGCCCCCCCCCCACTATTGCATCCTGGGTCCGCCACTGGGCCAGATATACTCCTCCAAAAAGAGAAGATTCGAAGCAGGTGTTTGTTCCAGAGCCAAAACCTACACATTTACGCAGGAAGACATGAACTCGGTATTGTTAGGGGCCAAAGGTGTTTCGAGGAAGGAGAAATAATAGAAGAGATGCGAAACTTATCATAGGATGGCGGACTGAGGATGTGAATCCCACATCGATGACGTAAATATGGAAAAGGCCTGTCTGGTGAACATACTTACCTGGACGGGGTCGATGGCCGATCAAAAAGGGCCATGGCCTAGGTTGGTGACCTCCATTGCACTTGGGAGGGGTACCCGCCTAACATCTCCCCAAGTGGGATAGTGGACGTCATAATTTATGGCAGAGGGGTATCACTCAAAGCTTTATTGATTTACGTTTCTTTGTGTTGATTTGCGGGGGAGTTAAATCAAGGAAGCAGCAGACAAAGCTCGAAATTGAAGGTAAAATAATCTTAACAGCAAATACAATAGTGAGTCTCTCTCTGTATTTTGTGTGTTTAGTATGATTCCAAGTTCATTGATGGATGAGATACTGTTCCTGTAAAGAACTGTTTCTTAACCGTATCTCTGAGAAACATTGTTTTATCTTTTAATGATATAATGCTGCCACACTCTTATGTTTCCTGTTACTTCTAGCGGACCTCTTATTCTGTGGAATGACAAACATCTGGTTGCCTTACCTCGTGCATATAATACTCTTTGCTCGTACAAAGATATATCATTCTAAGGGATCCACTGTTTTCTGTTGTTTGATTTAGTCCTTATACACTTTCCAAGAATAGCAATCATTATGGGTAGGCTTTCTTTTTCTTTCATCTGTTTCATATTGGATGCGTTGAAGATTTTGATGGTCAACCATTTATTTTACATCCTCAGGGTTCAGAATTTTGTGATCCTCACTGACTAGTATAACCTTATCACAGGAGTATAATATGGTTGTCAGCTGCTATAGTTTGTGTTTACTACTCTAGTGCCCTGGCCACTTTTTGAGTATGCAAGGCTTTCGTCCCATCCACAGTCAAGCTGAACAGATGAATTCTGAGCTACTAAAACCATACAATCTTGCTGAGAAGAAATCCAAAGGATTGTATCAAAATTGAATTGCATAACCAAGCATTAATATTTTCTTGATGCATGTAGAATTCAACCATACCTGCTTATTGTTCTTGAGATTGTTGGAGATGTGCAAAAGATGGGGGCAGAAGAAAAAAATAAGAATTCATTGTGAGATGATCATAGCATGAGTGGGTACCTAGTATTTTAATTGGTGTCCACACAGTTGTCAGTGTAGGGCAGAAACTGTAGAAGATGTAAAAGACTAGCAAATAATATAGCAGCAAACAGTGTTAATGCTGGTGCCAGTGACTTATGGTAAGTAACTAGGGGCAAGCATTGTCGGCAGGCCACAGTTGTAGCGTGAGGTCTGGGCATCAAGACAAACTCCTAGCAACAAATTGATGGGGTAAGGTTGCGGAGGAAAATTGCCCCTTGGACTCTGCTTGCGTGGAAGCTTTTCAGCACTGGCTTCGTCTTTTTGGGCTATGGTGAGTAACCTTAGCTGGCAAGCATATTACCAGATAGGCTAGTGGGCCATAGGAGCATTTTGTAGCATGTTACATTCACCATGTCATTGTATTCAATTTCAGTTTTGAGGCTATTAGATGAGATTGCATGGCTTGAGTGAGGTTCGTATGATAGACGGTTGTTGCAGTGGTAGGATGATATTTGGATCAATGGAATGTCAATGTTGTTGTAGCTATGGAGATATTGATTTCACCTTGAGTTAACTTACCATGCTCAAGTCAAAGTAACTCTCAATTTCTCTAAGTATTCACATAGCATAGAAGTTTTAGCAAATAAGATGCAAATCTGTGGACTTTTATTGAACCAAAAAGGGCAAGCTAGCTGGCTGGCTTTGACGGGCCTTGTTTGGTTATTTGATTTATTCAGTTTTTCTTAGAGTTCCAAAGGTTTTTTTTAGTATAAATTTATTTGTAGGCAAGAAGCATAGTTTGGTCCAAGCCATCTGGAGTCAAGTTACAGTGTTACTAGATGAAAAGCGTGTAAAACAAATATAATTGATGGTCATCTGAGGGTTGATTTTTTTAATAGTTGTTGAACTTCCAAGCTTCCAAATGAGTTATTCTTTTAGATTGGAGAAACTAGCTCTTATTTTTTGATGTTTAACTAATATTATTTTAATTTTTTTCTTACTTCTCCGTTATCAATTATTAGAATGTTTTTGAAGTTGGAATGTATTTAATGTTATGTGGCTCAATTGTGATGTAAACCAGGTCTAGAGTGAGGGGTATTTTAATAATTTCCCTAGACCTAAGGCTTGCCCAGGAAATCCCAGCAAAGGTAGAAGGGTTTTTAAAGGGGGGGGGGGGGTTTAGAGCCTTCAAAAATTTAACTTCATATCTGAATCCTTTTGTAATTTTAATTTCAGATTTGGCAAACAAATCTGCAATTTTAAATTATCTGCAATTCTGAAGGTTGAGATGAAGTACAGAATTTTTTAAGTCAATGTAATGCGACAGAACTGCAGAAAAGACTTGTAGGACTTTGAGTCTATGATCTCCTGTGATCCTAATGGGAATGCAAAGGGTGCAAGTCAGTGTGTCCTAATGGGGTTTGGACGTGGCTACCGTGGGAGAGGAGGGGGAGGGAGGCCAGCGGGTGCAAAGGTAAGTGGGGGCAGGGGCTGGGGAGGTTGCGGGAATTAGAGGAAGGGGTTAAGGGAGTCGTGGAACCTAGGCTAGGCTGCTAGATTGATGCAGTTGCAAGGTGGGGACTTGGGGAAGGCTGCACAGGGCAGGGGAGGGGTGCGGACAAGAGGGGGAGAGCTGGGAATGGGTTGGGGATCTTCAACTTACTAGACTTGATGAATCAATCTCTAGAACTTGCTTGAATGCTAGAATCAAATTAAGAACTCTCAAAGACAATTGCAAGGTCCCCCTCAAAGGAACCCTACCATTCACTAAGGCAATTCACAATCAAAATTTTGAATTCATCAAATCTGAAAATCACAATGCAAGAAGAGGCTATTTATAACCAAAATTAACAGATTTTGACTCCAACTGGGATATCCTACTGATAGTATCCCATTACATATTGGACTGAACTCTTATTGAAAACTCCTAACGGATAAGATAAGGAATAAAATACCAAATACTACTCCTTAAAAACAACTTCAGCTCAAAATAAAATACTCGAAACAAATCCAAACTTGACTCAAAATGACTCAACAAAATTCTGAAATTTTCTTAAATTAATTTTAGGGATAAATTAAGGGCTAAAATGCCCAAAATATTCTTTATGAAGGGTTTGGCTAGCCTATGGAGGTTTCTTAGAGCCATATTGAGGGCCCCACTTGGACTTTTGTCCAGGGGGTCTTCATGTTCACATTAAATTGGAAAAATAAAAAATAAAAAAATTCAGTCCCAACTGTTTAGGATCCCAGGATGGCTGTTTTTGCTTTTTCTTATTAGTAACCATGGCAGTTGCCTCTGTTTTAGTTAGTAGGCCAAGTTGAAGTTCAGTTTAGAAACTGTGATGGGACCAGACAATATTTTACTACAGTTGAACCCTTGTAGGAAATAAGGTGAGACATTTGGAGTGGTATAAGCACTTGCACTAGAGGTTACCCAGTGCACTGCTAAGGGCGAGTGAGTTAATGCAGATTGGAGTTGAAAAACCAAGGAGTAGGCTCAAGTGGCTCTGGAAAAAGTGATTGAGTACATATGTATCCCTTAGATGAGGTAACTTTGTCATTTTAGTTGGTTTAGTTCAAAGAGTTCTGCCTCTTGTCTTAATTGTGTGTAATTTTAACAGAATTCGTATCGTTGTAATTGTTTAATATTTTGCTTTTTCTATAACTTGTATTCTATATGTTTGTTCTGTACTCTGCAAGGGTGTAATTACTTGTCTTCATCGTATGACTGCACTGTTATCCGTGTGGCAGTGGTGGTGGTGGTCTGATTCACTACTTAAGCCCTGATTCTTGATAGCCATATGAAATGTTGTTTAGAATAAGGTGGTGAGGATTGGAAGGATTGATGATATAAGTGTTGATGCAAGCAATTAAATTAACTTTGATTTATCTTTGCTTCATTTAAGATTATCATTTTGGACCATATCTCTTGGATATCAGATAGTGTTGACTTCCGAATAACAAAAAATTCGGTTATTGGCTATTCCGTATCAACAAATATCATGTGAATTTGATTGTTGGATAAATGTTTTCTAATTGGATAACGTGCCCTCTTAAATTCCATTGGCCAACTCGCCAAAGCTGTTGGTAAGTCCAGATACTGAATATAAAAGGATCTAATTGTGTTTGAGACGGTGGCGGCTGTGTATGCTTGTGGTGAATGGTATTTGCTTTCTATGACTTCAGCTAGTAGATTCTTTGTTACAAGTGCTTCAGTTTTTGCTTCTCTATCTCCATGCAAGAACACTGATTTCTTGTTTTGTTGTAGTTTAAACTTCTGGTTGGTTGGGTTATTTCTACTAT
This sequence comes from Hakea prostrata, assembly GCF_041222555.1. Classification (NCBI taxonomy): domain Eukaryota; kingdom Viridiplantae; phylum Streptophyta; class Magnoliopsida; order Proteales; family Proteaceae; genus Hakea; species Hakea prostrata. The sequence goes on along the minus strand of NC_142605.1, from coordinate 32,283,647 downwards.
AGATACAAAGATCTTAATATAATTGTTAGCTTGAGAACAAAATAGAAGAATATTGAACCTTGAGAAGAACTTTTCAGTTTTTTTCATCTTTTCCTTGCTATATCCGACAATTCTCTGGTTTTATGGTTTAATTTTTTGTTCAATGGACAAGAACACTGATGGGAACAGCCATGGAGCTGAGCACCTATTTCAGATGTCATAGAAGAAAGAGGAGATGGAGGGAGGATATCTTCATACCATATCAGAGGTGATGATATTTTTATGAGCTGCTACTCAAGGGTTTTTTGACATGGAGAAGGACAGTACTTATCCCTGTCAAATTCTGGCCATGCTAGTAGTTTCCTTTCTATTTGGGAACCAGACCGCCTGAGGCTGTGGCTTCGTTAGTCCCACATCAGTCAGCTCAGAATGTGCAATGGTAGAAAGATTTTATAGATATGGCAGAGGCCTATTAGGAGAACATACATAGATGTGGTCGATGGCTGATCAAGAGGGCCATGGCCTAGGTCGGTGACCTCCATAGAACTTTGGAGAGGTGCAGGCCTAACATCTCCCCAAGTGAGAGTGTACATCATAATTTGTAGCAGTGGAGGTATGCGTGCGCACGTCGTCCCCTACCAATTGTCTATCAACTGAAGTTTGTTATCTTGGTTCTGTTGTATTTCTTTGATGTAGGTCAGGTGAAGTGAGAAGCAGCAGAAGAGTTCCCCAAACAATGCTTACAGGTTGTTCAAATGTCGAGGTTCTAGTTTCCTTCGCCTAAGGGCCTGGTTTATGATCTCAACTTCACTTACAGTGTTCTGGGAATCTTATGAGGGAATTAGTATCGTGCAGTGGGGCTGTCTTACTTCCTTTTTCAGGTGAAGTCATAAAGAAAAATAGATTTTCAATTCATTGAGAGGAATAGTGCTCTGTTAGGTTAAATTTTGGAGAAAGCATATTATTCTTTTTTTCCTTGGGAGTTTGAAATCATGGTTGATCCTAGGGAAGATTGTGTTTCTTTCAAAATTCAAACTCGACGTGGGAGGAGATACGATAATGTGTACATATATGGTGGTTTCATGGCACATCAGACCTATATGTATCGAATGTGGGATTCAACTGATCTTGGTGCAAGGCAGTAATGATCGAGCCTAGTAGAGTTCCATTTGATTGGTAAACTTAAACTTAGAAATCCTTTTGTCTATTGCACGTGCACCAAACTCCGCTCTTCTTCTTCTCCGCTTGGATAGTCTGCCTGCTCATCTCCCTGTCGAGGGAGTTGTCTAAACTTTGTAATGAGAATGACAAAGTTATTAGCAGTATTATGAATCCTCAATTCTTTGATGAAGAGAGAGAATCCTCAATGAATTCCCAACTACAATGGATCTTGGAAATTTTGAGCTGCCTCTCATATGCTCGTAGGCTGCCCCCTTTCTTTCTTCTGTTTTTCATTGGGTGCTACAGATTCTTCTATTCAGCCTTTCTTTTCTTCCTTGGGGTTCTGAAATTTCATCATCCTTACTAGTTTGTGTGATTTCACTGTCCTTAACATCATTCTTGAACTTGGAACTTTTTAAAATGACCACCTCCTATTTCTTCTTGGTTTTCCCTTATCTTCTACCATTCATTACTCATTGGTGATCCCATATCGAGTTCTCTGTTCTTCTTTCTATCATTGTTGGGTGTTCAGAAATTCACCATTCCAGCTAACAATTTCTCATTTCTTTTTAACCATCTCACACATTTGTTTTTTGGGTGATAATTTTTTTATATTCATCATTTATAACCTGATCATAGGATTGTCAATTGTGTTGAGTGTTATGGTTTATGTTACTATTGTAGTCCTCTGGTCAATCTTAAAAAAAAACTGCAATCTTATGTGGAATTGAAGTTCTTTGATAAGAATAAGGCTGGCCAAAGAAGAGATTCCATCTAAATTAAAACGCAGAACTAAGCATCAATATTGTTTTAATGCCTGTGACCATATCTGCGCTTATTGGTCTCTAGATTGGGTGAACATGTAAGCAATTGCAGAGGGAGATTGTTTAAATGTACAATAGATGGGACAAAGTAAAGTATTAATGGTGCCAAACTCTTAACCATTGACCCTGTATATCTGTAATTATTGTAGGAGCTGAAGGTATCTATTGAGCACAGAAGACATCGATGTAGCGTTGTAATTGTTGTCAAAACTGTGATCGTATTATCAAACCTCATGCCCTAAAATCTTGTGGACCGAACATGCAAGGGTATTCACACATCAAGAGAAGAAGAAGACATGATTACGGAGTTCGGCATATGCCTACTCTCCGGGATTCAGGTATGAATCCAATTCACTAAGCCTTTGGGAAGTTACAGATTTAGAAGAAGAAAGAAGAGATTACGAATACACCTGATACAAGCAACCATAGGTTTCCAAAGTACCATCGAGTGCTCGCCATACTCTAGCGATCAAAAGCCCTATATCATCTCCTTCAAGAACCAAGGAAGATCAGAGCTACAGGCGATCGAAGACAACAACCATGGACGAACCTTCAGAAAGCTTCAAGAACCGTAGAACAGAGAGAAATCCCCAAATAAAATCGATTTGCATATACCCCCTAAACCAATCCAGCCCTCTAATAAACAATAGGCTGTGAACCATATGAACCCAACCGGTTCGGTTCATGACTAAAGAAGTACAAATACCAGATTACCCCTAACAATCTCCCCCTTAATCTGTACACCCAAAATGACTATAGTGAGCTGGATGCGATCGTCATCATCCAAGTATACCTGCACACACAAGACAAAAGAAAACCACAGTACAAAGCAAATAAAATATGCAAAATACCTAGACATACACTAACTATGCAACACTAATGACTCCATGCAGATATACCATGCAACAGACTGCACCAAGTAGAGAAAACCCTAAACATAACTCATAACTCATAACTCACTCATATAACTATGAAGAGCACACATGCACACACCAGGCAAATATCTCATAACTGAGACAAACAGAGAAAGAGTTATAAAAATTTGGGCAGCATCTCCCCTAAAACTGCAACAAATGCAAAACCTAATAAACAATCAAATAACAACAAGACACACATCACAATCCAAAAAACAAATAATATACAACTCAAAACTACAGAACATATGTACTAAAAGACAACATCACCAATTCCCAACAAATCAAGACAATGTAGAAATTTTGAAAGAGGCAATGACTTAGTACCACAGTCTGCAGGATTATGCTCAGTACTTACCTTTTCAACTAAAAGTGAACCATCAGTTATTTTATCCCTGAGAAAGAAGTATTTAATGTTTATATGTTTGGTTCTGTCATGATAAACAATATTCTTACATAAAAAGATAGCACTCTGATTATCAATAAAGACAACAGGTTTAATCTTCAAAATACTAAGTTCACACAACAAACCATTCAACCATATACTCTCTTTAACACATTCAGATGCAGCAACAAGCTCAGCCTCTGTAGTGGACAAATCAACTATAGGCTGTTGTTGCACCTTCCAACTGATGCAATTACCAGATAACAGAAAGAAATAGGAAGATAATGATTTTCTGTTATCTACATTACTGGCATAATCAGAGTCAGTATATCCTTCAAGAATAAGATCACCAGGTGTGGACTTGAACACTAAACCTTTTTGAACAGTACCTCTCAAATACCTTAAGAGCCACTTGAGAGCAAGCCAATGTTCTTTACCAGGATTAGACATAAACCTACTCAGTACACTAACAGCATGAGCAATATCAGGTCTAGTACATATCTTGAGATACATAAGAGAACCTAAAAGACTAGAATAAGGGATCTTTGACATTTCAATTTTTTCAAAGTTATTCTTAGGACAATGATCATTCGAAAGTTTAAAATGTGCAGCTAAAGGAACATTTACATGTTTACAATTAAGCATGTTAAACTTCTCAAGCACCTTCAATAAATATAATCTCTGACCAATGAACATAGTATCCTCCCCCTTATCCCTATAAATCTCAATCCCTAAAATTTTCTTGGCTGTCCCAAGATCCTTCATCTCAAATTCAGATTTCAGCTTGTTCTTAATATCTTGAATAAGACTAGAATCAACACAAGCAATCAATATATCATCAACATAAAGTATAAGATACAACACAATAGAATCTGAAATGAGAAAATATAGGCAATTGTCATAAACACTTTTCTTAAACCCTACACTCAACACAAATGTGTCAAAACGTTTGTTCCATTGCCTAGGAGCCTGTTTAAGTCCATAGAAAGATTTCTTCAACAAGCAAGCTTGTGATTCCTCTCCAGCTGTCGAGATGCCTAAAGGTAGTTGCATATATATCCTTTCTTCTAAATTGCCATGAAGAAAGGCAGTTTTCACGTCCAATTGCTCTATAGTCATTTTGTTATGAGCAACAAGGGACAACAACAACCTTATAGTCTTATACTTGGCAACTGGAGAGAAAATTTCATCATAATCCACCCCTTCTCTTTGAACAAAACCTTTTGCAACAAGTCTGACCTTATATCTTTTGGAATTATCAATTCCATCATCCTTGATTTTAAATATCCACTTACAAAGTAATAACCTTTGATCCTTGGGCTTCTGAACTAGTTCCCAAACCTGGTTCTTATTTAATGAATCTAATTCATCATTAATGGCTTGAACCCATAAATCTTTATCTTTGGAACCCAAAGCTTCTTCATAGGAACTAGGTTCATCTAACCCAATATCAGAGACAGAAATATCAGTCTCATGTGCAAAGTTGGCTACATACCTTCTAGGTGGCATAACCACTCTCCTAACTCTATCCCTTTCCAATTGGTAACTACTCAGATCAGGAATTTCTTCCACCTCTCCAGTGGAAGTCTCAGGAGAGGGCAATGGCCCACTCTCAATCTCAGAAACTACAACCTCAGATTCTTTATTACCAGAACTAGGTTGAGGGGAAGTCAAAGGTTCTTTAGGTATACTAGAATCAAGAGTCTGAGCAGGACTTAAGAAAACATCAGCCTGCCCTAAATCAAATTGAGTGAAGTCTGTCATTCTTTGATCAAGTGGATTCAAATTGGTATTGTCAATGGAAAGACAAGGGAACACACTCTCCCTAAAGAGAACATCTGTAACACCTAGCCCAAATCTAGCCCGGAAACCCGATCTGTTTTGCGTGAAGTAGGTTTTGTTTAATGTTGACTTTGAAGTTTGACCGTGATTTCAGTTTTACTATCTTTGAAAATCTTAGGAAGATGTCTTTGTGGGCCATCTCAGTAGAAGATATGGTGTTTGACCCAAAACCCATGGATATTGATAATGGTGTTTCCTTATGGAAACCTTACTTGATTTGGTGTTGAACTATTTATTTGTGAAAAAGAATTTGGTTGATGGACCTAAAGCTTAGTTGGACCTAGTTTGAAGACATCCCTCCATACTAGGTAAGTAGTACGATGTATTGAAAGAAGCCCATCCAAAAATATTGAAGTTAGGCCCATTAAATCCCTATTTTTGAACAAATTGTCCAAGCAGTGGCATTTTGGTAAATATCTGTTTTTAAGGTTTTCAAAAGCTTTATTTCTTTTAATTTCGTGGTAAACTATTCCCACCATGTTTCTAAACCTCTTGATAGCATGGGATCGACCTTTGAACTTCCTCTTTGGCAACCAATCAACCAACAGGGTCAGTTTGGTCAGTTTGGTGAAACCCTAGTAACTCTTGAACTCTTTGTGATATGTAAAAAAGGGGGAACTCCATGTGTTTCACTCTCAATTTGTTTCTAAGTCTTTGGAGAACGTGGGAAGATCCCTAGATCCTCTCCTTCGAAGCCAAGACAGATCCTCAAGTATCTATTCAGGTTTCTTCAGCAGTTTCTCTTCTAAAAGGTTGGTATTCAATTCGCTTCTTCTTTAATTCATTCTTTCTTCTCTACTTCTGATTTTCTGATCATGAGAAGGGTATTACACTACTGTAATGACCTCTTCTTTAATTCTTTTAGCCCTAGAGTGAATCCCCCAATTCACTCTATGATCTTGAAGCCATATGGCGATGATCCTTGAATTTGATTCCACCAAAGCTCTTAATGATACTTTCCCTAATTTCCTACCTATCTTTATTATTGTGGGGAAAGTCTCATATTATTACCATGACCTTCCCTTGTGTCCTCATGATTGAGGAGTTGATCCTTGTTTTTCCTTGGAACAATTGGCAACCCTTTTATTTTCTATTAATTCATTGGACTCTCCCCAAAACCTTTCTTGATTGTAAATTCTTTGCCCTAAGGGTGAATTTTTATTCTCCCTAGTCTTTTCGCGGGATACACGGATTCTTGTTAGTAATCCCTAATTGTATGATTTGAATTTATTTCCCTTCACTTTAATTGAGAACCTTATTTTCTCTCATTAGTAGACCCTTTCTAATTCCATTCTTTATTTTGAAATACTAATGAGATTTTCCTTTATCTATCTCGGGTTGTTTTTGTGAGAATTAATTATGGGTAACTCTCATGAGAGGTAACCAACTCTTATGAGAGGTAACCATATATGAAACCCTATTGTTCTTTTATTTGTTGGAAACTTCCCAACACTTTTTCTGATTGTGCATTCCTTGTTTCTCTTTCCCATGGGTGAATCTTGATTCTTTGTTTCTCTTTCCCTTGGGTGATATTTGAGTTAACCTAAACTTGATCACTAATTTTCTTCATGATCCATGTTTAACCTAATTAGGATTTCTAATTATTCTTTCTTCATTCTTGTTTCTTGTTTGAGATCGGGAAAAAGATGATGCATCCTTGCAACCATCTATTCCATGATCTCATTCTATTTTTTGAGATCTATGATCATCATCATGATCTTAACCCTAGTCAAATAAATTCCTTGAAACCCTAATCCTTTTATGATTAGGTAACCAAGACTGGGAGGTTTCCCCCACCACATTTCCTCAGGGGTTTTAAACCCTAAGGTAACAGAGGGACTCCTATTGATTAGGTGAACAACTGTTGTAACAGCTTCACCCCAGAAACCCTTAGGTACCCCTGAACTAATGAGCATACATCTAGTCTTGTTTAAAATTGTCCTATTCATTCTTTCAGCAATGCCATTTTGCTGAGGGGTATATTTAACAGTCCTATGCCTTTGAATCCCTTTGTCATTACAAAATCCATTAAACATTTCATTAACAAATTCTAATTCATTGTCAGTCCTTAATGTTTTAACTTTCTTTCCACTCAAGTTTTCTACCAAAGCAACCCAATACTTGAACTTTTCAAAAGTTTCATCCTTGGTCTTCAATAAGAAGATCCACACTTTCCTAGAGTAATCATCAACAAGGGATAAGAAATAAGAGTTTCTACCATAAGATAAGACTGAAGCAGGTCCCCACAAATCAGCATGTACATATTCTAATATATCCCCAGATAAGTGAGACCCAGCTCCAAAGCTTAACCGGTGCTGCTTACCTAGGACACATGACTCACAAAACTCTAAGTTATCAATAACATCCTTGCCAAACAGGCCTTGTTTACTTAGAGCTTGCATCCCTTTATTGCTTATGTGTCCTAGCCTAGCATGCCACACACTAGTGATATTTGACTCACTTGACAAACAAAAAATATTGAAGATATTATTTAGGAATGTACTACCATCAAAAACATACAAACCAGGCTGAGAAATGCCCTTTAAACATACATGAGATCCCTTAGATACAGAAAGACTACCCCCAGAGATACAAGTTACAAACCCAGCACTGTCAGGGCTACTAATTGAAATCAAGTTTCGCTTTAAGTCAGGTATGTATCTAACATCATGTAAGGTAAAAACAGATTTATTGTGATTCATCAATTCAACAGAACCAATACCAACTACATCACATAAATCATGATTTCCCATCATAACTTTGGCATTATTTAACTCAGACAAATGTGTAAACCAGTGTATGTGTGGACACATGTGATAAGTACAACCTGAATCTAAAATCCATCCTTCTTGCCTACTAACCTCAGATATGGTAAGCACCTCACTGATGTCTTCATAGACATTGGCTTGACCATTCTTGGGTCCAAGCATATCAGAATGGGAAGTCTCCAATTCCTTCATTTTTCTCTTATATGCAAAGCAATTTTTCTTAAAGTGTCCTACTTTCTTGCAAAAGAAGCATCTCTTGAGGTTTGTATCAGACTTGTTGTTCCCATTATTATTCTTATTGTTAGTCTCATGACTTTCAATTACTTTTCCCTTCTCTTTGGGTCTCCCTTGTTTGTAAGAGCCCTTGCCCTTAACAAACAGGTTTTCCCCACTGCCCTTAGTCTCACCAGAAGCCAATAGTTCAAACTCCCTATTCTTTAAGGCATCAATCAGTTGTTCTAGGGAAATGTTTTGACAGGCATACTTGATTGAGTTCTTAACAACAAGATAATCATTATGAAGTGAATTCAATAGGATAATAGACAAGTCCTGATTTTCCAATCTAGTCTTCTCCCCTGTATTTGCTAAGTCTTGAATCAGCTTCTTAAATATATCTAGGTTCTTGTCAAGGCTGATTGTAGGGTCCATCTTAAACCCATACAACCTCTCATTCAAATAAAATTTGTTACCTAGATTCTTTTTCTGATAGATCTGTTCAAGCTTATTCCAAACTTTAATAGGAGTATTGTCATCATCATCAAGACACCTGGTAACCCCATCAGTGATGTTCCAAAGCATGCAACCAGATGCATTCTCCATCACTTCAGTCCTCAAGACTGGATCAATACTTTCAAAGAAAGCATCTGGGTCATCTATTGCTCTTAGGAGCTTTTGCTGAGCCATTAAAGCTCGAACCTTCCTCTTCCAAATCCCAAAGTCCCCTGTGCCATCAAACTTCTCAATATCTACCCTGGAACCCCCCATAGGAGTATCCAAACTTAGGTAGCTAGGGTTCCCCCCTAGACCTACAGCTCTACTAGAGCCTGTGGTAACTACACTAACCACATTGGGAGGAGTATCCTCCCCTGGTAGACTGAAACTGTCACATCCTCCCAGCCGGTACCCTATCTGGCATACCCGAGAGTGTGATCCACAGCCCGAAGATCAGGTATCGAGTAATCAACCTTCCACATAAACAATAACATAATCATGAACAATCATAATAAAAGTGCGGAAGATAAACCATAGATCCAATAAGGAAAGAATGAATCATATATAAATCAGAGTACTAGATATAATCAGAGTGTCAAAAACAAATATGTAAAGTGAGGCAAAATCCCACTCTACAACCAGCGGAAAAGTAGCTCTAAAAGAGAATAAACTAGACTAAATCTAATCCCAGTAGCAAGTACAATGGGTAACTAAATTGTTCTCCACATTATAGACAACATCCCTATAAGTATAAATCTCATAAACAGCACAAGGACGCTTCCACTCCATGGTCGGACTAAGCATCGTACGGAGCATAACCACTCGCGGGATCTTCAGTGTAATTGTTGTAACCGCAATCACCTTCCTGGAGATATGCCTCATCGCCTTGCGCTTCTTCATAGGGACCGTCATAATATTCAGTACCTGAGAATAGTCTAACAAACATTGTACAATAAAGGAATGAGTTTCAAAGAAACTCAGTAAGGCAGTTAAAATCCATAATAACATAAATGGCAGGATTTCAGAACAAACATAAATGTAATATGATATGAGACAAGCAATGAATGAATGAATCTAACTCTATGTATGCTGGTCTCTATTGGCAGACATGCTTTAAGTCATAGCACCGTACTTCTTTAGGAAGGTCTCAATCACTCATCATCAATTGGTAATGGGTCCGGCATCCCTCGGGACATTCCATGGCTGGGGGTTAAGTCACCACTCTCTCACATCACCATTGGTCTAAGTACCGGCGCATGTCGGGGTAAAACCTAGCCAAATGCAAGTCTTCTACTTAGTTACATCAAGTCGATCCAGATACGTCCATTCCTCGTCCCCCGACGATCCTTTCCGGTATCCTTCACACTAGAGTCCTCATAGTCCCCGACTACGGACTCATCAACCCTATTGATCATCCACATATGGTAAACGGGAAGCTCTCACGTCCTCTCACGGGTTGGTTACCGGTCTTGAGCGCCCGTGAGCCCAAGTCTAACCATATGCAACCCTACCAATAAATGGCCCCCACAATGTGATTCCTGTCCTCTCACGGGTTGGTTACCGGTCTTGAGCGCCCATGAATCCCCATTGCTACCACGGGTCGTTCGGGTCTCAATACCCCTCCGATTAGGGTCCGACATAACAGGACATCCTAGCCAAACACTACTAGACAATCCTAGATATGTCATCCAACAGTTTAGGAAGGTGTCCATAGGGCATCTCCGGAAACATCCCATAATATTCCCGTAGTAGTCCAAGGACGAGTGTCAAAAGGACACCTCTCCTTTCCAAACCATACTTAAGCATACACATGCATCAATTCATATCATCACATATATGGTAACTTCATATATGGAAAGAAATCAATAATTACAATCACTTTGTATATAATTGGTAAGTAAATCATACATGAGTCAATTCAATATGAATAAGTAACGCTACTGATATCAAGATAGTACCACAAGAGTATAACATTATAAGAATCTAATTAAAGAAATAAATTAATAAGATTCAAATATAGAAACTAAGATATGCAATTTATGTTGTTAAAGAAGTAACCATCCTTACCTTTTATAACTCGCAAAGAATCCTAAGAAATCAAGTAAGATCTTGGCAAACTTGAGAAGAAGGTCCTAAACAAGTGTATACAACATATTAGGAAAGATCCCTAACAGAAAAAGATACCAAAACATCCAACACAGACCAATTTTGGAGTTGTTGTACTCATTGGTCGAGTGGATTGGTCGATCTGGTCCAACGACCAATCAATCGACCAATGCAGAGACGATAGCCTAGAAAAAACAGAGTTTTAAGATATGAAATCCGAATTTGGTGGTTCAAAAGGGTACTAATCAAGGGGTAAACTACATCAGTAGTATCCTAACATATAGGGGACCTCAAAACACTAATCAAATCAAGCCATCAAGATCCAAATTAGGAAACAAAAAGTTACCATAATTAGATCAACCATGGATCTTGAAGAATTCAAGGTAGAAATCAAAGACAAGAACAATAGGAGGATGGATCATTGCTTCAGGTAAAGGTATCATGAAAAGCATACTTAGATCTTCAAGGAAATAGGCTTAAAAGCATAAATCTAAATAAGGAAACAAAACCTACCATATATGTAACCATCATGATTCATGAAGAACACATAGTATGGTAGAAGAGAACAACTAGAGATTGATAGATCATGGATCATGAAAAGAAAACACAGCAATTGACTACTAACATGATCAATATAGAAGATCCAAGGAGATCGGAATTCAAATCAGAAGTTAAACAAAGACTAGATCATGGTTTGATCATGATTCCTTCAAAAGCTTGCAATGATCATGGTTAAGATCATTGTTCTAGCCATTAATCCTTAGGATGATCATGAGAGACAAGTCCAGAGATGTTTGCAACAGAGAATGCAAGCATCTCCTCTCTGTCTCAACTCAAAAAGGAAAGAAAATCAGAGATGGAGGAGAAGAAGAGAGTATAGACATACCTTTTGATGCAAAAGGAAGAGTTTCGACGAAGATCCGTCAAGAAAATCACCAAGGATGCAAGGTAGATGACTTGCAGAGGTCTTTGGTTCGTTCCAAAGAGTTTGGAGGCAGCAAATACGAAGTAGACTCGAGATTGGACTTAAATAGAGCAAGCAAGACCTAATTGCCAAAGACAGCACTCATTGGTCGAGTGGATTGGTCGACTGGTCCAGTCGACCAATAAGTCGACTGGTCCAGTTGACCAATAAGTCGACCAATGCTGACAGCAATTCCAAAACAAAGGAATTGAAGACCCGGATCAAATCCAATCCTAAAGGGGTTTTGCACACATAACAAATGACTTACCTAATAGGTAGAAATGCCTTCAAACCATGATAGAGAGCACTCCAAGTCCATCAACTAATCCGATCTCCATCAAGATTCAGTTTCCATAAATAGAACTTCATCATCAACTCTCATGGATTCAAAGCCAGACACCAAGTCCTCCACTGGGATGGCCCAAAGCTGACTTCTTACTTTACTTCGGGTCACTGGACCTACAAATAACAAGGTTTCCGGGTCAAGGTTAGGGCTGGGTTTTACATTCTCCCCCCCTTAAAGAAATTTCGTCCTCGAAATTGAAAGCGTACCTGTGCTTCCAAAGAGGTAAGGAAATTTCTCCTTCATGTCTTCTTCCTTCTCCCAAGAAGCTTCTTCAGGGGTATGGTTCTTCCACCGAATCTTCACCAAAGGGATGGTGCGATTCCGTAGCTGCTTGTCCTTCCTATCCAAGATTTCGGCCGGTTCTTCATCGTAGGTCAAATCAGCACTAAGTCCTTCAGGTGCTTGCTGCAAAATGTGTTACGGATTCTCTATGTATTTTCGGAGCATCGAAATATGAAACACATTGTGAACACCAGCAAGAGGCGGAGGTAATGCTAATCGATACGCAACAGGTCCAACCTTTTCCAAAATCTCGAAAGGTCCAATGAAACGAGGGCTAAGCTTTCCCTTAACATTGAATCTCATCACACCCTTCATTGGTGAAACCTTCAGAAAGACTTTCTCTCCATCTTGAAATTCCAAATCGGTCCTTCTCTTATCAGCATAAGATTTCTGTCTTGACTGGGCAGACTTAATCCTTTCTCTTATCAGCATAAGATTTCTGTCTTGACTGGGCAGACTTAATCCTTTCTCTTATCATATCTACCATAGCACTCATAGCTTCAATCATTTCAGGACCTAAGACTTTTCTTTCACTTGTCTCGATCCAAAGTACAAAGGTGTCCTACAAGTACTGCCATACAAAGCCTTGAATGGAGCCATGCCTATTGTTGCTTGATAACTGTTGTTATAGGCAAACTTAACCAAAGCTAGGTGTTCATCCCAATTACCACCCATATCCACCACACAAGATCCGAGCATGTCTTCCAATGTCTGAATTGTCCGCTCGATTGTCCATCGACCGTGGATGATGAGCTGTACTCAAGTTCAATTGGGTTCCCAAGGCCTTCCGCAAACTATTCCAAAACCTTGAGGTGAACCTAGGATCACGATCCGAAACAATACTTAATGGCACACCATGCGGACGAACCACATTATCCACGTAAAGCCTTGCTAGCTTATCCAGAGTATGAGTGATCTTCATAGGAATGAAGTGGGCTGATTTGGTCAACCTATCAACAATCACCCACACAAGTGTCATTGCCTTTACTTGTCCGAGGCAAGATAGTCACAAAGTCCATAGAGATATCCTCCCACTTCCAACTAGGAATAGGAAGAGGTTGAAGTAATCCAGATGGGGGTTGTCGAACGGCTTTCACACGTTGGCAAGTCTCACACTTGGCAACAAAATCATCAACATCAGCCTTTAGACCAAACCACCAAAAATGTTCCTTCAAGTCCTTGTACATCTTGGTGCTTCCCGGGTGTATAGTAAAGACTGATCGGTGTGCTTCCTTCAATATTTCTTTCTTAACTTCTTCATTTGCGTGCACGCACAGTCTTCCTCTAAACAATAAAGCACCATCCATGGATATACCAAAGTCGGGGTCCGACTCGGATTCGAAGAAATCTTCTCAACTTTGCTCAAAAGTTCTTGATCGGAACTCTGTAGAGCAACAATCTTATCTCTAAGACCAGATCTTGCCGTCATGGCAGAAAGAATAAAATCAGAATTCTCAAGGACAATTTCCAAATCAAAACTCTCAATAGAAGACCACAATGGTAAACTCAAAGCATTCAAATCCAAAGTCTTCTTCTGGTTCTTCCTACTAAGAGCATCAGCAACGACGTTTGCTTTCCCAGGGTGATACTGAATATCACAATCATAATCGGAGACTAGTTCCAACCATCTCCTTTGTCTCATGTCTTTTGGGTAAAGAAGTATTTCAAACTCTTATGATCCGTGAAAATGGCAATCTTCTCACCGTAGAGGTAATGTCTCCAAATCTTCAAAGCAAAGACAACAGCGGCAAGTTCTAGATCGTGAGTGGGGTAATTCCGCTCATAATCTTTCAATTGCCGAGAAGCATAGGCTACGACCTTGCCATGTTGCATCAATACGCAACCCAATCCAATCTTTGACGCATCGGTATAAACTGTCATACCACCGGAACTATCGTATAGTCAAAACCGGGGCACTTGTCAATCTATCTTTCAACTCTTGGAAATTCTTCTCACAAAGGTCGGACCAAACAAACTTTTCTTCCTTCCTGGTCAACTTAGTCATAGGAGCAGCCAACCGAGAAAAGTTCTCAATAAACCTTCCGTAGTAACCCGCCAATCCAAGAAAACTTCTTATTTCCGTTACTGACTTCCGTCTTTCCCAATCAGCCACAACTTGAACCTTTTCGGATCGACACGAATACCTTCGGCTGAAACTACATGACCAAGGAATACTACTCTCTTAAGCCGTAAATCACACTTGCTAAACTTAGCGAACAACTTCTTTTCTCGCAACCTTTGCAAAGTGAAACATAGATGACTCGCATGCTCTTCTTCGCTCTTCGAATAGATCAAGATGTCATCAATGAAAACAATCACAAACTTATCAAGCACATCGTGAAATACTCGGTTCATGAGGTCCATGAACACCGCAGAGCATTGGTCAATCCGAAGGGCATGACTCTAAACTCGTAGTGACCATACCGCATTCGGAAAGCTGTCTTGAAGATATCACTAGACTTCACTTTCAATTGGTGATATCCGGACCTTAAGTCAATCTTTGAGAACACAATCGCACCCTTCAACCGATCGAAGAGATCATCAATTCCGGGCAGCGGGTATCTATTCTTGATAGTCAGCTTATTCAACTCACGGTAGTCGATGCACAAGCGCATACTACCGTCTTTCTTCTTGACAAACAAGACCGGAGCTCCCCAAGGTGACACACTAGTCTGCATGTAAACCTCTATCAATGAGCTCATTCAACTGATTTTGCAACTCTTTCAACTCAGTAGGAGCCATCCTATACGGAGCTTTAGATACGGAAGCGGCACCAGGGACGAGATCAATAGAAAACTCGACATCCCCTGTCTGGAGGCACTCCCGATAGATCATCAGGGAAGACATCAACAAAGTCGCAGACAACCCTGACTTCATCAACTCTTTTCTCCACTTTACCCTTGCCTTCAGATGAAGCATCATCCACTAGGGCATAGACTTGCATCAGTGCGGACAGCACCTTCTTACAAACCCTTCTCTTTTCCCCCTGAAATTCTAAGACCGGACTTCCACAAATATGGAACTGAATCTTCTTTGAGGAACAAAGGAACACAGCTTTGTGGGCTGTTAACCAATCAATTCCCAAAATAATATCGAAGTCCTTCATATCAAGAATTACAAAATTGGCTTCCAAGTTCTTCTCACCAATCAACACAGGACATTTAGATAACCCCTTATCTAGTTTCACAACAGGACCAGTAGGTGTACTAATCAATAAACAACTAGACAACTTCTCAGGGATTAGGTTAGTCTTCTTGATGAATGCGAGATGACATGAACGAATGAGATGCACCCGTATCAAATGAGACAAATGCAGAAATAGAAGCAACTAACAATGTACCTGTAATCACTTCATGGCTTGGATCCTGCTCAGCATTGGAAATACTGAAAACTCTACCGGAGGGAGGAGCAGGAGCACTCTTCACCACTGGAGCAGGCTGCTGGACAGGCCGCTTCGGACAGGCACGAGCGAAATGACCAGCTTGCTTGCAGTAGAAGCAAACAGGATTGCTAGGTCCAACAGGGGTGGCTGCAACAGAGGGCTTCTGAACAAAATGCCTAGCACTTGCACTTGCACTTGCTGGTGGTCGGTTTCCGCCATACTGTCTAAACTGGCCGGGCTGCTGAAAACCTGAGTTCTGATCTACACTCTTAGGCTGAAAGGTAGGAGTGGGGTAGGGTGTAGGTCTCACAAAACGCCGGTCATTACGATCCACCAAACCAGAATTCCTTGATCGCCAGGGCTTTTGCACACGAGCACTTTCCTTCTCTCGTTTCTTCCAACTTCTTCGAGTTCTGCACCACTTGAGCATAGCTCACTATAGGCTGGACTGTGAGGTAAGCTTTAATGGCGGGCGCAGTCCTTTGAAGAACTTCTTTGCTTTGGCAAGGTCATCCTTCAGAGAATCTGGAGCAAAGAAATGAAGCTCCTCGAACATCTGTTGGTACTCCAACACGAGACAGAGATCCTTGCGTACGAACCATGAACTCAGCTTCCCTTCGCATCTTTCACCGCCTCGGGAAAGTAATTCATGCAAAAAGCCTCTTTGAACAACTCCCAAGTTACAACTCCCGCATGCAAACCTTCCAAAACAGGCCGAGTGGAGATCCACCATGCATCGGCTTCTTGTTGCAACTTCTGTTCAAAGAAACAGATCTTCCGAGCTTCCGAGCATTGCGGATGTCGGAAAGCCTTCTCCAACTCACGAAGCCACTTATTAGGAAACAAGGGGTCCTTGGTAACTCCAGTGAAAGTGGGTACTTGCATCTTCGAAAACTCTCCATCAAAGCGAGTATGAGGAGTTCCAGCTAAACCTCCCGCATTCGGAGCTGCGGCATGAGGATTCACATTAGCACCAGCTCGGGTCTCATTATGCAGAGTCATGAAACCCACCAACATCTGGTTGAACCGAGCCGCTTGTCGCTGCTGCATCATATTGCCCATAATATTGGCAATATCTCGGAAACTTCCAACATTTGGGGCACCAGGTATCTCATGGGTACCCTGATCAACATTAGGTATCTCACCACCTCCATGAGGTATTTCACCACCTCCTTGAGGTATTTCACCACCTCCATGACCACTGGATTCACCACGCCCACTTCTCAGAGTAACCATTTTGCAAAACTGAGAACATCAAAATACCGAATTTCGAAGTTTCAACAAAAACCACAAGTCCAAATGATTTGAAAACTTAAATCATGCTCAAATATATCCATATAGTCATCAAACAATAATCCATAAGGCAAAAATCACATTTTCCAAAAATTCAACAGCAAAAGAGGTCTCTGTGACCATTGGTCGAGTGATTGGTCGACTGACCCAGTCGACCAATGAGTCGACCAATGTAGATAGAATGCGAAAATTCGCATTATAAGCCTCATTTCCACATTCCAACTTCATTTTATCTTCTTTCAAAGGTGAGAGAGCTCTAGGGAAAGTCTCCAAAGGTTCTCACAAGTGTTCTTGAGGTGTTTTGGTGCTTCAACAACAACACAACAACACACAATCATCACAAACAAGGTAAATCTTTCATTCTTTCTTCCATTTTCATCTTCTCATGCTTGCATTTCAAACAAAACCATGCTTTGCTTGTATCCAATGCTAGAAATCATGCTTGGGAATACTTAGAAACATATTCCCTAGGTTTTAAACACAATGCCATGCATAGACAACAAGTTCTAACATATTGTTGTTCATCTCGCAACGTTTTCATACCGAAATCGTTATATTTAGAAAAATTTCGTTTTCTCTCAAACCACTTGAAATTTTCGCACGAGATCAAATGCTACATGCTTAAGATGATACTGTAGATAGGTCCATACAATTTGATTTAACCAATTTCATCTTTTCAAAAAAATCCAATTTTGACCTAAATTGCAAAATCCCCAAATTTCCTTCTTGCTGAATATTTCGCTTTAATCCAAGTTTTCGATCGATTTTCATCAAACAAACTTCATAGACATGAAATTCCAAGTATTGCGCACATGCTAGTATGTTCAAATCAAATTTCCCCCAAATTTGAAATTTTTCGAAAAATTACGAAAATACCCTTTTGGCTCAAATCTTAAAGTAGCACTAATTGGAATTGTCTCTTGTCTCTTTCACGTATACCCACTATGCGAGAGGGGAGGGCGAGGACGAGGTAGAGGTCGTGGTCGCATTGTAGGGGCACTTAGGGGCGGAGGTCGGGTTCCTTCGAGCCTAGACAGGGAGGTTAGGAGACCAGACATGTTCGACACACCTCGGAGCCGAGTTCTCGTACGAGGCCTACTTCGATTCTTGCAATATCAAGATAGGACGTCTACTTCACTTACGCTAGCTCGTAGTCTTTAGGATTCGGCGAGAGATTCGACACGTTGCGGTGGACTCATCTCTTCACCGAGGATCTGCCGGTATACCCGGAACTAGTGAGGTTGTTCTTCAGCAACCTTACCTACACAGAGGAGGCTCAAGGCCAAGGACATCCACTTAGACTAGTTCTAAGGAGCAGGGTCTTCCGGACACAGATTCGCTTCTCCACTCGAGCACCGGCTGAGATCTTGCAGGTTCCTTACTATCCACAAGAATGTGTGTGGATACCTGCAGGAGCGGATCTGGACAGCCATCCGATGCCGTACGAGCTTCGCGAGATATGCTCTACGCTATGGGATAGCCGTCGATGCTTCACTCCGTGGACTAGCGGACGGATGACAGATTCTGCACGGATTATCGGTCGCATAGTTGGCCGAAACATTATGCTGAAGGCCGGACTTCACCATCGGGTCACAGTGATGGAGGCCTTAGTCATCTACCGCATCTACATGGGCTTCGAGATCGATCTCTCCTACATCATTCAGCAGGTCATGCTGGACTTAGTTCTGCGGCCAAGCATGCGGAACCTTTGCTATGGGAGGCTACTGACCTTGATCTTCAGGCATTTCGGGGTGAGCTTCGAGGATACACCGGTGGACACCGGTTCACAGGGGTACTCCATTGGGACTCGGACCATTCGTCGGATGAGACCGCAACAGCTCGAAAGATCTCCCGGTCCGGAGGGTGAGGATGATGAGGAGTCGGAGGATGAGGATCAGGGGTCAGAGGATGGAGGAGAGGATATCGGTCTTGATAGTGATGATCAGGCCGGAGATGATGCAGATATGCACGAGGTTGAGCCAGTGCATCACGAGTTTACTTCATCACACTTCGAGGCAGGTGGCCCTTCACATGCAGTTCCAGAGACTTCAGATCTTGGGGCACAGATGAGATCGATGACTTCCATGCTAGAGAGGATGGAGGTCGAGACGGGAGCAGATGTATGAGAGGATGGAGGCACGACAGGGATAGGATAGAGCATCGGGTGACTCAGCTAGCGGAGGAGTTCAAAGCATACAGAGATCGAGAAGATCACCTAGATAGACTGTACCCTAAAATTTCCATTTATGCATTTCGGATGTAATCGTTGTAAAAACTTTTGAAATTAATGAAGTTCCTTTTGTTTCACTTAATTATTGTATATTATGCACCTTCCTTTTCTTTGCATCAGTGACATTTGTTTAAGTATAATTATGGTATGTTATTCGGAAATGTCCTGTTTTGCTTCATAGGTTAAGTTTCTAATCCAAGTGTTCTATTATTCACTTCTAAGAGTAGAAGAGTCATTTCAGATCAATGACTCGGGGAATGTTCGATTATTGTCTTTTGTGGTTAGGATTTCCTCGAACCTTGGGCTCCGATACCAATCTGTCACATCCTCCCAGCCGGTACCCTATCCGGCATACCCGAGAGTGTGATCCACAGCCCAAGATCGGTATCGAGTAATCAACCTCCCACATAAACAATAACATAATCATGAACAATCATAATAAAAGTGCGGAAGATAAACCATAGATCCAATAAGGAAAGAATGAATCATATATAAATCGAGTACTAGATATAATCGAGTGTCAAAAACAAATATGTAAAGTGAGGCAAAATCCCACTCTACAACCAGTGGAAAAGTAGCTCTAAAAGAGAATAAACTAGACTAAATCTAATCCCAGTAGCAAGTACAATGGGTAACTAAATTGTTCTCCACTTTATAGACAACATCTCTATAAGTATAAATCTCATAAACAAGACAAGGACGCTTCCACTCCATGGTCGGACTAAGCATCGTACGGAGCATAACCACTCGCGGGATCTTCGGTGTAATTGTTGTAACCGCAATCACCTTCCTGGAGATATGCCTCATCGCCTTGCGCTTCTTCATAGGGACCGTCATAATATTCAAGCACTGCAGAATAGTCTAACAAACATTGTACAATAAAGGAATGAGTTTCAAAGAAACTCGGTAAAGGCGATTAAAATCCATAATAACATAAATGACGGGATTTCGAGAACAAACATAAATGTAATATGATATGAGACAAGCAATGAATGAATGAATCTAACTCTATGTATGCTTTGGTCTCTATTGGCAGACATGCTTTAAGTCATAGCACCGTACTTCTTTAGGAAGGTCTCAATCACTCATCATCAATTGGTAATGGGTCCGGCATCCCTCGGGACATTCCATGGTGGGGTTAAGTCACCACTCTCTCACATCACCATTGGTCTAAGTACCGGCGCATGTCGGGGGTAAAACCTAGCCAAATGCAAGTCTTCTACTTAGTTACATCAAGTCGGATCCGGATACGTCCATTCCCTCGTCCCGACGATCCTTTCCGGTATCCTTCACACTAGAGTCCTCATAGTCCCTGACTACGGACTCATCAACCCTATTGATCATCCACATATGGTAAACGGGAAGCTCTCACGTCCTCTCACGGGTTGGTTACCGGTCTTGAGCGCTCGTGAGCCCAAGTCTAACCATATGCAACCCTACCAATAAATGGCCCCCACAATGTGATTCCTGTCCTCTCACGGGTTGGTTACCGGTCTTGAGCGCCCATGAATCCCCATTGCTACCACGGATCGTTCGGTCTCAATACCCCTCCGATTAGGGTTTAACATAACAGGACATCCTAGCCAAACACTACTAGACAATCCTAGATATGTCATCCAACAGTTTAGGAAGGTGTCCATAGGGCATCTCCGGAAACATCCCATAATATTCCCGTAGTAGTCCAAGGACAGAAGTGTCAAAAGGACACCTCTCCTTTCCAAACCATACTTAAGCATACACATGCATCAATTCATATCATCACATATATGGTAACTTCATATATGGAAAGAAATCAATAATTACAATCACTTTGTATATAATTGGTAAGTAAATCATACATGAGTCA
This sequence comes from Hakea prostrata, assembly GCF_041222555.1. Lineage (NCBI taxonomy): Eukaryota > Viridiplantae > Streptophyta > Magnoliopsida > Proteales > Proteaceae > Hakea > Hakea prostrata. The sequence goes on along the minus strand of NC_142605.1, from coordinate 32,262,614 downwards.
ATTCAATATGAATAAGTAACGCTACTCTGATATCAAGATAGTACCACAAAGTAGTATAACATTATAAGAATCTAATTAAAGAAATAAATTAATAAGATTCAAATATAGAAACTAAGATATGCAATTTATGTTGTTAAAGAAGTAACCATCCTTACCTTTTATAACTCGCAAAGAATCCTAAGAAATCAAGTAAGATCTTGGCAAACTTGAGAAGAAGGTCCTAAACAAGTGTATACAACATATTAGGAAAGATCCCTAACAGAAAAGATACCAAAACATCCAACACAGACCAATTTTGGAGTTGCTGTACTCATTGGTCGAGTGGATTGGTCGATCGTCCGTCCAATCGACCAATCGGTCGACCAATGCGAGACGATAACCTAGAAAAAACAGAGTTTTAAGATATGAAATCCGAATTTGGTGGTTCAAAAGGGTACTAATCAAGGGGTAAACTACATCAGTAGTATCCTAACATATAGGGGACCTCAAAACACTAATCAAATCAAGCCATCAAGATCCAAATTAGGAAACAAAAAGTTACCATAATTAGATCAACCATGGATCTTGAAGAATTCAAGGTAGAAATCAAAGACAAGAACAATAGGAGGATGGATCATTGCTTCAGGTAAAGGTATCATGAAAAGCATACTTAGATCTTCAAGGAAATAGGCTTAAAAGCATAAATCTAAATAAGGAAACAAAACCTACCATATATGTAACCATCATGATTCATGAAGAACACATAGTATGGTAGAAGAGAACAACTAGAGATTGATAGATCATGGATCATGAAAAGAAAACACAGCAATTGACTACTAACATGATCAATATAGAAGATCCAAGGAGATCAGAATTCAAATCAGAAGTTAAACAAAGACTAGATCATGGTTTGATCATGATTCCTTCAAAAGCTTGCAATGATCATGGTTAAGATCATTGTTCTAGCCATTAATCCTTAGGATGATCATGAGAGACAAGTCCAGAGATGTTTGCAACGAGAGAATGCAACATCTCCTCTACATGCCTCAACTCAAAAAGGAAAGAAAATCAGAGATGGAGGAGAAGAAGAGAGTATAGACATACCTTTTGATGCAAAAGGAAGAGTTTCGACGAAGATCCGTCAAGAAAATCACCAAGGATGCAAGGGAGATGACTTGCAGAGGTCTTTGGTTCGTTCCAAAGAGTTTGGAGGCAGCAAATACGAAGTAGACTCAAGATTGGACTTAAATAGAGCAAGCAAGACCTAATTGCCAAAGACAGCACTCATTGGTCGAGTGGATTGGTCGATTGGTCTAGTCGACCAATCGGTCGACCAATGCCGACAAAGAATTCCAAAACAGGGAATTGAAGACCCGGATCAAATCCAATCCTAAAGGGGTTTGCACACATAACAAATGACTTACCTAATAGGTATAAATGCCTTCAAACCATGATAGAGAGCACTCCAAGTCCATCAACTAATCCGATCTCCATCAAGATTCAGTTTCCATAAATAGAACTTCATCATCAACTCTCATGGATTCAAAGCCAGACACCAAGTCCTCCACTGGGATGGCCCAAAGCTGACTTCTTACTTTACTTCGGGTCACCTGGACCTACAAATAACAAGGTTTCGGGTCAAGGTTAGGGTTGGGTTTTACGAGACCCCTTACAGGCTCCACTTTGAAGCGGTAATCGGACCCTAATCAGGATACAAGAATACTATTCACAACTTGGTTAAACAATTCTAAAAAATAAAAGATTATTCTAACAAAGAGTTAAATAATCAATATTAATTAATCACAAAACATAAGCTCAATTTAAAAAATATTAACTGAACCTATATAGAGCACGGATGTTAACACCACAGATCAATACATACCAAGTATTAGATCAATATTAACAAGAGAATTTAGACAACAGATAGTATAATCAGAGAAGCAAGAATTAATGAGATTAATTAAACCCTAATCATATCAGAATTACCTACCTATACTCAAATTGTCACCCAACGAGGTTACAAACACATTAAGAATATACCACGATTATATGAAACACTTTTAACGAGGTTTTTATAGAACCGAATCATAATCATAGCACATTCATAACATATGAAATGAAACAATTTCATAAGGTTAACAATTATGACAGAATTGTATAGAGACTATAAGAACCGAATGGTTATTCATATATCAGAGGTATAGGCAGTGAAAGAAATTTAAAGAAATTGAATATTGTAACCTGAGACAATCTTAACCGTATAAGCAACCTTCAATTTAGGGTTTAAATGATTCAACAATACCTAAATGAAGCAGGGAACATGAATGAGATGGCTCTGATGCCAATCTGTGATCGTATTATCAAACCTCATGCCCTAAAATCTTGTGGACCGAACATGCAAGGGTATTCACACATCAAGAGAAGAAGAAGACATGATTACGGAGTTCGGCATATGCCTACTCTCCGGGATTCAGGTATGAATCCAATTCACTAAGCCTTTGGGAAGTTACAGATTTAGAAGAAGAAAGAAGAGATTACGAATACACCTGATACAAGCAACCATAGGTTTCCAAAGTACCATCGAGTGCTCGCCATACTCCAGCGATCAAAAGCCCTATATCATCTCCTTCAAGAACCAAGGAAGATCAGAGCTACAGGCGATCGAAGACAACAACCATGGACGAACCTTCAAGAAAGCTTCCAAGAACCGTAGAACAGAGAGAAATCCCCAAATAAAATCGATTTGCATATACCCCCTAAACCAATCCAGCCCTCTAATAAACAATAGGTTGTGGAACCATATGAACCCAACCGGTTCGGTTCATGACTAAAGAAGTACAAATATATACCAAAGTCGTGGGTCCCACTCAGGATTCGAAGAAATCTTCTCAACTTTGCTCAAAAGTTCTTGATCGGGAACTCGCAGAGAGCAACAATCTTATCTCTAAGACCAGATCTTGCCGTCATGGCGAAAGAATAAAATCAGAATTCTCAAGGACGCATTTCCAAATCAAAACTCTCAATAGAAGACCACAATGGTAAACTCAAAGCATTCAAATCCAAAGTCTTCTTCCGGTTCTTCCTACTAAGAGCATCAGCAACAACACGTTGCTTTCCAGGGGGTGATACCGAATATCACAATCATAATCGGAGACTAGTTCCAACCATCTCCTTTGTCTCATGTCAACCCTTTTGGGTAAAGAAGTATTTCAAACTCTTATGATCCGTGAAAATGGCAATCTTCTCACCGTAAAGGTAATGTCTCCAAATCTTCAAAGCAAAGACAACAGCGGCAAGTTCTAGATCGTGAGTGGGGTAATTCCGCTCATAATCTTTCAATTGCCGAGAAGCATAGGCTACGACCTTGCCATGTTGCATCAAGACACAACCCAAACCAATCTTTGACGCATCGGTATAAATCGTCATACCACCGGAACTATCGTATAGTCAAAACCGGGCACTTGTCAATCTATCTTTCAACTCTGGAAATTCTTCTCACAAAGCGCCGACCAAACAAACTTTTCTTCTTTCCCGGTCAACTTAGTCATAGGAGCAGCCAACCGAGAAAAGTTCTCAATAAACCTTCGGTAGTAACCCGCCAATCCAAGAAAACTTCTTATTTCCGCATCGACTTCCGTCTTTCCCAATCAGCCACAGCTTGACCTTTTTCAGATCGACACGAATACCTTCGGCTGAAACTACATGACCAAGGAATACCACTCTCTTAAGCCGTAAATCACACTTGCTAAACTTAGCTAACAACTTCTTTTCTCGCAACCTTTGCAAAGTGAAACTTAGATGACTCGCATGCTCTTCTTCGCTTCTTCGAATAGATCAAGATGTCATCAATGAAAACAATCACAAACTTATCAAGCACATCATGAAATACTCGGTTCATGAGGTCCATGAACACCGCAGAGCATTGGTCAATCCGAAGGGCATGACTCTAAACTCGTAGTGACCATACCGCTTCGAAAGTCTGTCTTGAAGATATCACTAGACTTCACTTTCAATTGGTGATATCCGGACCTTAAGTCAATCTTTGAGAACACAATCGCACCCTTCAACTGATCGAAGAGATCATCAATTCTCGGGCAGCGGATATCTATTCTTGATAGTCAACTTATTCAACTCACGGTAGTCGATGCACAAGCGCATACTACCGTCTTTCTTCTTGACAAACAAGACCGGAGCTCCCCAAGGTGACACACTAGGCTGCACGTAAACCTCTATCAATGAGCTCATTCAACCGATTTTGCAACTCTTTCAACTCAAGAGGAGCCATCCTATACGGAGCTTTAGATACCGAGCGGCACCAGGGACGAGATCAATAGAAAACTTCGACATCCCCCGTCTGGAGGCACTCCCGATAGATCATCGTGGAAGACATCAACAAAGTCGCAGACAACCCCGACTTCATCAACTCTTTTCTCCACTTTACCCTTGCCTTCAGATGAAGCATCATCCACTAGGGCATAGACTTGCATCAGCAGTGACACAGCACCTTCTTACAAACCCTTCTCTTTTCCCCCCGAAATTCTAAGACCGGACTTCCACAAATATGGAACTGAATCTTCTTTGAGGAACAAAGGAACACAAACTTTGTGGGCAGTAACCAATCAATTCCCAAAATAATATCGAAGTCCTTCATGTCAAGAATTACAAAATTGGCTTCCAAGTTCTTCTCACCAATCAACACAGGACATTTAGATAACCCCTTATCTAGTTTCACAACAGACCAGTAGGTGTACTAATCAATAAACAACTAGACAACTTCTCGTGGATTAGGTTAGTCTTCTTGATGAATGCAGATGACATGAACGAATGAGATGCACCCGGATCAAATGAGACAAATGCAGAAATAGAAGCAACTAACAATGTACCCGTAATCACTTCATGGCTTGGATCCCGCCACAGATCGAAATACGAAAACTCTACCGGAGGGAGGAGCAGGAGCACTCTTCACCACTGGAGCAGTCTGGACGGGCCGCCGTCGGAACAGCACGAGCGAAATGACCAGCTTGCTTGCAGAGAAGCAAACAGATTGCTAGGTCCAACAGGGTGGCTGCAACAGAGGGCTTCGAACAAAATGCCTAGCACTTGCACTTGCACTTGCTGGTGGTCGGTTTCCGCCATACCGTCTAAACCGGCCAAGGCTGAAACCCGTGTTCGATCTACACTCTTAGGCTGAAAGGTAGGAGTGGGGTAGGGTGTAGGTCTCACAAAACGCCGGTCATTACGATCCACCAAACCAGAATTCCTTGACGCTGTGGCTTTTGCACACGAGCACTTTCCTTCTCTCGTTTCTTCCAACTTCTTCGAGTTCTGCACCACTTGAGCATAGCTCACTATAGGTCGGACCGTGAGGTAAGCTTTAATGGCAGGGCGCAGTCCTTTGAAGAACTTCTTTGCTTTGGCAAGGTCATCCTTCGCAGAATCGGAGCAAAGAAATGAAGCTCCTCGAACATCCGTTGGTACTCCAACACGGATGCGCAGATCCTTGCGTACGAACCATGAACTCGCCTTCCTTCGCATCTTTCACCGCCTCGGAAAGTAATTCATGCAAAAAGCCTCTTTGAACAACTCCCAAGTTACAACTCCCGCATGCAAACCTTCCAAAACAGACCGAGTGGAGATCCACCATGCATCACTCTTCTTGTTGCAACTTCTGTCAAGAAACGAATCTTCCGAGCTTCCGAGCATTGCAGATGTCGGAAAGCCTTCTCCAACTCACGAAGCCACTTATTAGGAAACAAGGGGTCCTTGGTAACTCCGAGAAAGTGGGTACTTGCATCTTCGTAAAACTCTCCATCAAAGTAGCATGAGGAGTTCAAGCTAAACCTCCCGCATTCGGGATCGCGGCATGAGGATTCACATTAGCACCAGCTCGGGTCTCATTATGCGAGTCATGAAACCCACCAACATCCGGTTGAATCGAGCCGCTTGCCGCCGCATCATATTGCCCATAATATTGGCAATATCTCGGAAAACTTCCAACATTTGGGGGCACCAGGTATCTCATGGGTACCCCGATCAACATTAGGTATCTCACCACCTCCATGAGGTATTTCACCACCTCCTTGAGGTATTTCACCACCTCCATGACCACTGGATTCACCACGCCCACTTCTCGCAGTAACCATTTTGCAAACCGAGAACATCAAAATACCAATTCTCAAGTTTCAACAAAAACCACAAGTCCAAATGATTTGAAAACTTAAATCATGCTCAAATATATCCATATAGTCATCAAACAATAATCCATAAGGCAAAAATCACATTTTCCAAAAATTCAACAGCAAAAGAGGTCTCCGTGACCATTGGTCGAGTGATTGGTCGATCGGCCGCGACCAATGAGTCGACCAATGTAGATAGAATGCGAAAATTCGCATTATAAGCCTCATTTCCACATTCCAACTTCATTTTATCTTCTTTCAAAGGTGAGAGAGCTCTAGGGAAAGTCTCCAAAGGTTCTCACAAGTGTTCTTGAGGTGTTTTGGTGCTTCAACAACAACACAACAACACACAATCATCACAAACAAGGTAAATCTTTCATTCTTTCTTCCATTTTCATCTTCTCATGCTTGCATTTCAAACAAAACCATGCTTTGCTTGTATCCAATGCTAGAAATCATGCTTGGGAATACTTAGAAACATATTCCCTAGGTTTTAAACACAATGCCATGCATAGACAACAAGTTCTAACATATTGTTGTTCATCTCGCAACGTTTTCATACCTAAATCGTTATATTTAGAAAAATTTCGTTTTCTCTCAAACCACTTGAAATTTTCGCACGAGATCAAATGCTACATGCTTAAGATGATACCGTAGATAGGTCCATACAATTTGATTTAACCAATTTCATCTTTTCAAAAAAATCCAATTTTGACCTAAATTGCAAAATCCCCAAATTTCCTTCTTGCTGAATATTTCGCTTTAATCCAAGTTTTCGATCGATTTTCATCAAACAAACTTCATAGACATGAAATTCCAAGTATTGCGCACATGCTAGTATGTTCAAATCAAATTTCCCCAAATTTGAAATTTTTCGAAAAATTACGAAAATACCCTTTTGGCTCAAATCTTAAAGTAGCACTAACTGAATTGTCTCTTGTCTCTTTCACCGTATACCCACTATGCGAGAGGGGAGGGCGAGGACGAGGTAGAGGTCGTGGTCGCATTGTAGGGGCACTTAGGGGGCGGAGGGTCGGGTGTCCTTCGGAGCCTAGGACAGGAGGTTAGGGAGACCCGGACATGTTCGACACACCTCGGGCCGAGTTCCCGTACGAGGCCTACTTCGCCATCGCAATATCAAGATAGGACGTCTACTTCACTTACGCTAGCTCGTAGTCTTTAGGATTCGGCGAGAGATTCGACACGTTGCAAAGTGGACTCATCTCTTCACCGAGGATCCGCCCAGATACCCGGAACTAGTGAGGTTGTTCTTCAAAGAACCTTACCTACACAGAGGAGGCTCAAGGCCAAGGACATCCACTTAGACTAGTTCTAAGGAGCAGGGTCTTCCGGACACAGATTCGCTTCTCCACTCGAGCACCGGGGCTGAGATCTTGCGGGGTTCCTTACTATCCACAAGCAATGTGTGTGGATACCCGCAGGAGCGGATCCGGGACAGCCATCCGATGCCGTACGAGCTCGCGAGATATGCTCTACGCTATGGGATAGCCGTCGATGCTTCACTCCGTGGACTAGCGGACGGATGACAGGATTCCGCACGGATTATCGGTCGCATAGTTGGCCGAAACATTATGTCGAAGGCCGGACTTCACCATCGGGTCACGTTGATGGAGGCCTTAGTCATCTACCGCATCTACATGGGCTTCGAGATCGATCTCTCCTACATCATTCAGAGGGTCATGCCGGACTTAGTTCTGCGGCCAAGCATGCGGAACCTTTGCTATGGGAGGCTACCGACCTTGATCTTCGTGCATTTCGGGGTGAGCTTCGAGGATACACCAGAGGACACCGGTTCACGGGGGTACTCCATTGGGACTCGGACCATTCGTCGATGAGACCGCAATGCGAAAGATCTCCGGTCCGGAGGGTGAGGATGATGAGGAGTCGGAGGATGAGGATCGGGGTCAGAGGATGGAGGAGAGGATATCGGTCTTGATAGTGATGATCAGGCCGGAGATGATGCAGATATGCACGAGGTTGAGCTGCATCACGAGTTTACTTCATCACACTTCGAGGCGGTGGCCCTTCACATGCGGTTCCAGGAGACTTCGGATCTTGGGGCACGATGAGATCGATGACTTCCATGCTAGAGAGGATGGAGGTCGGACAGGAGCAGATGTATGAGAGGATGGAGGCACGACAGATAGGATAGAGCATCGGTGACTCGCCTAGCGGAGGAGTTCAAAGCATACAGAGATCGAGAAGATCACCTAGATAGACCGTACCCCTAAAATTTCCATTTATGCATTTCAGATGTAATCGTTGTAAAAACTTTTGAAATTAATGAAGTTCCTTTTGTTTCACTTAATTATTGTATATTATGCACCTTCCTTTTCTTTGCATCGGTGACATTTGTTTAAGTATAATTATGGTATGTTATTCGGAAATGTCCTGTTTTGCTTCATAGGTTAAGTTTCTAATCCAAGTGTTCTATTATTCACTTCTAAGAGTAGAAGAGTCATTTCGGATCAATGACTCAGGGAATGTTCGCTTATTGTCTTTTGTGGTTAGGATTTCCTCGAACCTTGGGCTCGATACCAATCCATCACATCCTCCCACCGGTACCCTATCCGCATACCCGAGAGTGTGATCCACAGCCCGAAGATCAGGTATCGAGTAATCAACCTCCCACATAAACAATAACATAATCATGAACAATCATAATAAAAGTGCGGAAGATAAACCATAGATCCAATAAGGAAAGAATGAATCATATATAAATCGGAGTACTAGATATAATCGTAGTGTCAAAAACAAATATGTAAAGTGAGGCAAAATCCCACTCTACAACCAGCGGAAAAGTAGCTCTAAAAGAGAATAAACTAGACTAAATCTAATCCCAAAGAGGTTACAATGGGTAACTAAATTGTTCTCCACTTTATAGACAACATCTCTATAAGTATAAATCTCATAAACAAGACAAGGACGCTTCCACTCCATGGTCGGACTAAGCATCGTACGGAGCATAACCACTCGCGGGATCTTCAAGGTAATTGTTGTAACCGCAATCACCTTCCCGGGAGATATGCCTCATCGCCTTGCGCTTCTTCATAGGGACCGTCATAATATTCAGGACTGCAGAATAGTCTAACAAACATTGTACAATAAGGGAGGGAGGAGTTAAAAAGAAATCGGGTGGGGATAAAAAAAAAAAAAAAAATAAATGGCGGGGTTTATAACAAACATAAATGTAATATGATATGAGACAAGCAATGAATGAATGAATCTAACTCTATGTATGCTGGTCTCTATTGGCGGACATGCTTTAAGTCATAGCACCGTACTTCTTTAGGAAGGTCTCAATCACTCATCATCAATTGGTAATGGGTCCGGCATCCCTCGGGACATTCCATGGCTGGGGGTTAAGTCACCACTCTCTCACATCACCATTGGTCTAAGTACCGGCGCATGTCGTGGTAAAACCTAGCCAAATGCAAGTCTTCTACTTAGTTACATCAAGTCGATCCAGATACGTCCATTCCTCGTCCCCGACGACGATCCTTTCCGGTATCCTTCACACTAGAGTCCTCATAGTCCCCGACTACGGACTCATCAACCCTATTGATCATCCACATATGGTAAACGGGAAGCTCTCACGTCCTCTCACGGGTTGGTTACCGGTCTTGAGCGCCCGTGAGCCCAAGTCTAACCATATGCAACCCTACCAATAAATGGCCCCCACAATGTGATTCCTGTCCTCTCACGGGTTGGTTACCGGTCTTGAGCGCCCATGAATCCCCATTGCTACCACGGATCGTTCGGTCTCAATACCCCTCCGATTAGGGTTTAACATAACAGACATCCTAGCCAAACACTACTAGACAATCCTAGATATGTCATCCAACAGTTTAGGAAGGTGTCCATAGGGCATCTCCGGAAACATCCCATAATATTCCCGTAGTAGTCCAAGGACAGTAGTGTCAAAAGGACACCTCTCCTTTCCAAACCATACTTAAGCATACACATGCATCAATTCATATCATCACATATATGGTAACTTCATATATGGAAAGAAATCAATAATTACAATCACTTTGTATATAATTGGTAAGTAAATCATACATGAGTCAATTCAATATGAATAAGTAACGCTACCGATATCAAGATAGTGCCCCACAGAGTATATAACATTATAAGAATCTAATTAAAGAAATAAATTAATAAGATTCAAATATAGAAACTAAGATATGCAATTTATGTTGTTAAAGAAGTAACCATCCTTACCTTTTATAACTCGCAAAAGAATCCTAAGAAATCAAGTAAGATCTTGGCAAACTTGAGAAGAAGGTCCTAAACAAGTGTATACAACATATTAGGAAAGATCCCTAACAGAAAAGATACCAAAACATCCAACACAGACCAATTTTGGAGTTGCTGTACTCATTGGTCGAGTGGATTGGTCGATCGTCCAACGACCAATCAATCACCAATGCAGATAAAGAGCCTAGAAAAAACAGAGTTTTAAGATATGAAATCCGAATTTGGTGGTTCAAAAGGGTACTAATCAAGGGGTAAACTACATCAGTAGTATCCTAACATATAGGGGACCTCAAAACACTAATCAAATCAAGCCATCAAGATCCAAATTAGGAAACAAAAAGTTACCATAATTAGATCAACCATGGATCTTGAAGAATTCAAGGTAGAAATCAAAGACAAGAACAATAGGAGGATGGATCATTGCTTCGTAAAGGTATCATGAAAAGCATACTTAGATCTTCAAGGAAATAGGCTTAAAAGCATAAATCTAAATAAGGAAACAAAACCTACCATATATGTAACCATCATGATTCATGAAGAACACATAGTATGGTAGAAGAGAACAACTAGAGATTGATAGATCATGGATCATGAAAAGAAAACACAGCAATTGACTACTAACATGATCAATATAGAAGATCCAAGGAGATCGGAATTCAAATCAGAAGTTAAACAAAGACTAGATCATGGTTTGATCATGATTCCTTCAAAAGCTTGCAATGATCATGGTTAAGATCATTGTTCTAGCCATTAATCCTTAGGATGATCATGAGAGACAAGTCCAGAGATGTTTGCAACAGAGAATGCAGCATCTCCTCTACTGTCTCAACTCAAAAAGGAAAGAAAATCAGAGATGGAGGAGAAGAAGAGAGTGTAGACATACCTTTTGATGCAAAAGGAAGAGTTTCGACGAAGATCCGTCAAGAAAATCACCAAGGATGCAAGGGAGATGACTTGCAGAGGTCTTTGGTCCGCTCCAAAGAGTTTGGAGGCAGCAAATACGAAGTAGACTCAAGATTGGACTTAAATAGAGCAAGCAAGACCTAATTGCCAAAGACAAAGACTCATTGGTCGAGTGGATTGGTCGATCGGTCCAAGTCGACCAATCAGCGACCAATGCCGATAAGAATTCCAAAACAGGGAATTGAAGACCCAGATCAAATCCAATCCTAAAGGGGTTTTGCACACATAACAAATGACTTACCTAATAGGTATAAATGCCTTCAAACCATGATAGAGAGCACTCCAAGTCCATCAACTAATCCGATCTCCATCAAGATTCAGCTTCCATAAATAGAACTTCACCCCCCCACCCCTCATAGCCACCCCCCACCCCCCCCCCCCCCCCCGCCCCCCCCCCCCCCCTCTACTTTACTTCACCCCCTCGGACCTACAAATAACAAGGTTTCCTGTCAAGAGTTGGGTGTTGGTTTTAAGAATCCATACCACCCCCCCCTCAAAAACCCCCAGCCAACAAAAAAAAAAAAAAAAAAAATAAAAAACACAACTAAAAAACAAAAAAAAAAAAAAAAAAAAAAATAAAAATAAAAAAAAAAAAAATTTAAATTTTTAATTTAAAAAAAACAAAAACTCAAATTTTAAATTTAACAACAATCAAATAAAAAAAAAAAAAATACAAACCAACAAAAAATAACTACTAAAAATTAAATAAAAAAAAAAAAAAAAAAAAAAAAAAAAAAAATAAAAAAAACAAAAAAAAAAATAATTTATTAATTACCCAAACATTTATAACTTCCCCCCCCCCTACCAATAATCCCCCCCCCCCAAAAACCACAAACAAAAAAAAAAAAACACCCCAAAAAAAAAAAACCTTTAAAACAGGTTTTTATAAAACCGAATCATAATCATAGCACATTCATAACATATGAAATGAAACAATTTCATAAGGTTAACAATTATGACAGAATTGTATAGAGACTATAAGAACCGAATGGTTATTCATATATCGTAGGTATAGGCAAATAAGAAATTTAAAGAAATTGAATATTGTAACCTGAGACAATCTTAACCAGATAAGCAACCTTCAATTTAGGGTTTAAATGATTCAACAATACCTAAATGAAGCAGGAACATGAATGAGATGGCTCGATGCCAATCTGTGGATCGTATTATCAAACCTCATGCCCTAAAATCTTGTGGACCGAACATGCAAGGGTATTCACACATCAAGAGAAGAAGAAGACATGATTACGGAGTTCGGCATATGCCTACTCTCCGGGATTCAGTATGAATCCAATTCACTAAGCCTTTGGGAAGTTACAGATTTAGAAGAAGAAAGAAGAGATTACGTAATACACTGATACAAGCAACCATAGGTTTCCAAAGTACCATCGAGTGCTCGCCATACTCCAGCGATCAAAAGCCCTATATCATCTCCTTCAAGAACCAAGGAAGATCAGAGCTACAGGCGATCGAAGACAACAACCATGGACGAACCTTCAGAAAGCTTCAAGAACCGTAGAACAGAGAGAAATCCCCAAATAAAATCGATTTGCATATACCCCCCTAAACCAATCCAGCCCTCTAATAAACAATAGGTGTGGAACCATATGAACCCAACCGGTTCGGTTCATGACTAAAGAAGTACAAATACCAGATTACCCCTAACAAAAACAATTAGGCAACATAAACTAGAGTAGAAAGCCATGGCAGCACCTATGAAGATTTTACATTCGTCATGAGCATTATGTTCTCAGTTCTTTAGAGAAATGCATCTGGCTTCGTCAGTCATACATGGCATAAATTGATAAGCTGCAAACTCAAGGAAAGATGTCCATGATTTGAAGGTCAAAGTCGGGATGGATTTCCATGGGTTGTTTTTGAGTTGCAAGCAGAGTCATCTTGTGTTATTGCAGTGCACCTGACTTTGGGTTAGTTATTGAGCGCCTTTCAAGCAGAATTAGGAGGATAGTGGCATTCAAATTTTTAGAGTTCGAGTCTTCTTTCATATGAAGCAAAAATCAGATAATGTGGAGGCGCCCAACGTTATCAATGTAGGTAAATCTGTCCAACAGTCATTGTCAAATTGGGTGTGTGAGATTAACTTTGGGTTAGATTTCTTTTCTTGAAATTTCTGTACCCTCTAATGAGTTAGCCATGTGTTCGAAGTTTTGGTTTTGACGGTGTATGGCCTTCCAAATCTAGTCAGTAGATTAGGATCTGGGAGACATTTATGGATGTTCCATTCAAACTAGATATGGGAAATAGTAGCACTGTAGCACCAAACACCAAGCAAGCATCAGATATGGTATTGCCATTGATACCGTTTTCACTTTACATTCATACCGTTTTAACATAATTTGTTTAAAAAAAAGTTAACCATCCGAAATATGTTTAAATTAGTAAAATATTATTGAAACCAATTCGAAGTTACAGATATGGTATTGCCATTGATACGGGAAAAATGAACCCGAACCCGATTGAATCAAGTTTGAGTCTTAATCATCGGCTGAACCATGATCGAGACCGGTCTTGACCAAGTCTCAGTGATCGTGCATGGAAAAACAATTTGACGGGGTTATAAGGCCTAAACGTGATCCCAAATATTGCGGGCTATGTGATCGAGTCACAATAGGAAACTACCACTGCTATGGAGTGGAGATCATGCCAAGTTTGGTAACTACCCACAACTCCGAATATCAAGGGTAAAACCCTAAAGATCCAACAATGATCAAGAGAGGATGCAAACGAATCCAACAGTTAGGATTAGAAGGTAAAAACTATATAAACCGTGACCTACGTACATAGGAGGTATATGAATCGTTTCCTTTACAATTATATCCAATTTATGCTCTGCAACTAGCCAAAGTCTTTGTGATCAGCTCCAGGATTGACTTAGCCTTCGGAGGTGGCCTCCCGACCCCACGGTCGGGTCACGTCTAACTTTGTTTTGCAGGTTCATCCCCAGGGATTTAGAGGCTAAGCAGATTTTGGACGCATCATTTGGTGCCGTCTGTGGGAAACACTTCAGAAAACCATGGTTACTAGATCAGAGGCAGCAGCAGCAGCAATAGCTGCAGCCCAAAGACTTCAAGATATTCGTCCTCCTCTAGGAGGAGGAATTCTTGAAGAAGAAATTCCTGAAGAAAGTAACACTCGAAGAGTTCGTGAAGATCAACATCTGAATGGAGATGAACATCTCAACAACCCAGATAATCTTCAAGAACCGATGAATCAAATGCACCTGCAATTTTTGGAGATGCAGCAAACGCTACTTACGATAGCAAGACAAGTGGTTGCTCCTCAGGCTTCTAACCCTTATGATTAGGAAGAGGCTCGAAAGCGTACTCGAAAAATGGGTGTACATTTATCTCCTGTTCGGGGATGCTCTCAGCAGGGAAATCGGCAACAACCCAAAGGTCAAAACTACAGGCAGGCTCCTTAGAGTCTTAGAGGTTGAGCTCAAGAGCGAAGAATTGGAGAATTACCAAGAAGGAATGGCCGATACGAGCCGCCACAAGCTAGTCGAACCGGAACCATTTTCCGATTGGAACAAGGGGCACACACCAACACACCATCCTCCCTGTGTTCGGGTAGGGATAGCTTCGAACGGATGATGATCGGACAGTACATATCTCACGAGAACTGGAAAATATAAACCAGAGACTAGGACAACTCTCCTGAGGAAGAAGAACTGATGACATCTACTCGATCATCAAAAAAACCCCATTTGTAGATGCTATTGCCAGGTTCGAGTTCCCCCACAATTTTAGACTTCCAACATTTTCCTCATTTGATGGTTCGGGAGATCCTATTGCCCACATCAGTTACTACCAACCAAGGTTTAAAGTATCGGTATCGAGTATCATATCGGTCAAGTGATTTTAAGAGACATATCTGTATCGAGTATTGTATCGCTTTGGCTAATGTATTTTAGTGTAATTTAATGGAGAGATGTATCGAGATGTATCGTATCCATTGGGTCAAATATGGATACATTCTGTATTGTAGTGTATTTAATGGAGAGATGTATCGAGATGTAAATCATATTCATTGGGTCGAAATATGGATAACATATTTGCTAGTTTAAATCCTAAAATGGTAGAGTGTTTGGTTGCTTGGGGTGGGAAAGTGGGAGACAAGGTTCCTTGAATCAAGGAACCTTGTCTGTGAGGGCGGTTCAACTTTCCCACCCCATGCTATTTTAAAACCCCACATATTTGGTGGGATTTTGTGGGAAAGTTGGGAAAAATAAAAAGTGGGACCCACCCCATCACTTTTCCACAAAACCCTTTCCTTTCCTTTTCTTCTCCCTCACCCCCCCCCCCCCCCCCCCGCCCCCCCCCCCCCCCCCCCCCCCCCCCCCAAACGCCCCCTTCTGTAGAGTGTTTGGGTCATATCTTATAGGAGCAGCTCAGAAATGGTTATCGAATCTTCCTTCGGGAAGAATTGTCGACTTCGAAGAATTTGCCCGAAAATTCATTGGTCGATTCCGAAGTGGGATTCAGACCAAGAAGACATAAGAAACATTATTCACTGTCAAGCAGGGGAAGAATGAGTCAATTCGGGACTACCTGAAAAGATTCAATAAAGTCACTATGGAGATCGAGAATCTGGACGAACAGGTGGCTAAGACTGCACTCTTTACCGGACTCACCAATAGAAGACTCTCGGAGTTGTTACTTGAAGATATCTGCCTCATATCCCGCACTGGTGCAAAGATGTCAGAAGCAAGCTGAAGTAACTGAAATTCTAGATGCACGCCAGGGAGAAACCAAGCCATCCAACAAAGACCCGAGGCGCTTGAAAAGAGCCAGAGGTCAAAGCAACCCAATCAAGATCGGGGTAGGAGGCCGCGTTCGGGTTGGAGATAGCGTTCGTTGATCAAGATGACTACACACCATTGAATGCTCTCCAATCGAGATTTTGATGCCAGATGAAGGACTAGGATATCCTGAAGTGGCCTCCAAAGCAGGTTTCCAAACCTAGGGAGCCAAATATGGAGAAATATTATTGCTTTCGCAAAGATTATGGGCATTATACAAACGAATGCCGTCATTTAAAAGCAGATATCGAAAGGGTTATCATCTGTCAAACTATGTCAAGGGTCGGTGAGATGATTGAGAAAGAAGGGCAATGCAGAAAAAAGAAGAGAGCGTTCAAGAAGCGGCGAACGTCGTATTGAACCTCTAAAGTCGAAAAAGGGTAAAGAGGTTGATGAGGCCAACCAATCCCCTATCCTAACGATATTCGGGGGCCTTGAGCCTGAATCTCTCAAAAAGCTAAAAGCAAAAGCCAAATTGGTAGGATCGGGAGATGTCCAGAAGTGAAAGAAACCAAATGTGGAGGAAAGCATTACTTTTAATGAAGAGGATGGAAGAGGTGTGTGCACACCTCATGATGACGTAATCATTATCAAAGTGGAGATTGGTCGTCGGGAAGTGCACATAGTGCTAGTAGATATGGGGTCATTAGTAGACCTCTTGTCGTATGAAGCATCCAAAAGTTGAGGATGGAAGAAGGCTTGCTAAAACCATCTTCAACTCATTTGTATGGATTCGCTAGATCGACAGTGATAGCGGAAGGTTCGGTACAACTGGATCTCACAGTAGGGAATTTCCCGAAGGAGGCTACTATCCGCGTGAATTTCCTTGTTATCCAAGAGTTGCCGGCGTATAATGTCATACTCGAGAGGCTTTCCCTGACAAAGCTTGGGGCTATGGTATCAACTAAGCATATGAAGATCAAATTCCCTATCGATCAAGGGGTCGGAGAGGTAATCTTAGACCAGAAAACCTCAAGGCAAAGCTATGTCTCATAGTTGAAGGATAAAGCTAGTCCCCAAAAGGCCACCGCTCTTTTGATAGAAGTGAGGGACGATCGGGATGAGGATACTATGCAGAGACCTGAGCCCGTGGAAAAATTGGAACTAATCCAGTTAGATGAGGAAGACGAAGGAAGAACAACCCATATCGGGTCCAAACAGCTTGAAGATTTCATAAAAGAATTGAAGGGCTTTCTTAAAGAAAACATTGATGTATTTGCTGGTTAGCCAACGACATGCTAGGCATTGATCGAACTGTTGTGGAGCACAAGCTCTGGATTGACTCGAAGGCCAAACCAATAATTCAAAGAAGAATAAACTTCTCGATCAAGAAACACGAAGCCATTAGAGGAGAGGTCGAGAAGCTGAAGAGTTCAGGTTTTATTGAACCAATAGAATGTCCAACGTGGCTTGCCAATGTGGTAATGGTGAAAAAGTCAAATGGAAAGTGGAGGATGTGTACCGATTACATAGACCTCAACAAGGCATGCCCGAAGGACTGCTATCCTTTGCCTCGAATAGATCTTTTGAGATACAACTACCGGGTATGAAACTTTAAGTTTCATGGACGCTTATTCGGGCTACAACCAAATCCTGATGAACTGAGAAGATGAAAAGTTTACAGCTTTCATGGCCGATTGCAAAAGCTTCTATTACAAGGTCATGCTGTTCGGATTGAAAAATGCGGGAGCAACCTATCAGAGGGCAATGAACAAG
The DNA here is from genome assembly GCF_041222555.1 of Hakea prostrata. Taxonomy (NCBI): domain Eukaryota; kingdom Viridiplantae; phylum Streptophyta; class Magnoliopsida; order Proteales; family Proteaceae; genus Hakea; species Hakea prostrata. Next base: position 32,244,677 of record NC_142605.1, on the reverse strand, counting down.
ATTTTTTAAGACCTGATCGGAAAGAACATGTAGGCATATGTGGACGACATGCTTGTGAAAAGTCTCAAGCGTTTGGGGCATATCATGGATTTGGCAGAGGTATTTTCAGTTTTGAGAAAATACCAGATGAAACTAAACCCTGAAAAATGTGCGTTCAAAGTATCCTTAGGAAAATTCCTATGGTGCATGGTCTCTCAGAGAGGGATCGAGGCTAACCCAGTCAAGATACATGCATTGATCAGCATGGCGCCTCCAATGACCGTTCGGAATGTACAATGCCTAACGGGTAGAATTGTAGCATTAAACTTATTCATTTCATAATCAGGAGAAATAATGTCTGCCATTCTTCAAAGGCCTAAAGGATCTAAAAGAGAGTAAAGCAGCACGATGGACGGACGAATGTCACAAAGCATTTGAAGATTTGAAGATCAAGCTCGGGAAACAGCCATTACTTTCTCTGCCGAAAAAAGGAGAAACCCTACAAGTTTACCTAGCAGCCTCAGTCTCTGCCGTGAGCGCAGTCCTCATTCGAGAGAAAGAGAAGAAACAATGGCCCATATATTATGTCAGTCATGTACTCTTGGATGCAGAAACCAGGTATTCCGTGATTGAGAAGTAGGCGCTCGCACTTATGATGGCAGCCCGAAAGCTAAGACCTTACTTCTAGGCTCACTTAATAGAGGTACTGATTACTTTCCCTCTAAAAAAAGTTCTTTATAAACTTGATTTATCTGGAAGAATGGTTGATGGTCGGTAGAGCTTGGGGAATTCCAAGTAGATTTCAAACCATGAACGGCCATAAAAACCTAGGCCTTAGCAGATTTCGTAGTAGAAACTACAATCTTGATCGAGGAGGAACCCGAACTTTCCATCCCAACCATGTGGGACGTTTATGTTGATGGTTCAAGCAACAAGCTGGGGGCTGGAGCAGGAGTCTTATTAATTAGTCCGGGAGGCTTTGTCATACGATATGCCTTATGGTTCGGGTTCGAAGCAAGCAATAACGAAGCAGAATATGAAGCCTTCATAGTTGGTCTTCGGCTGGCAAAGGCACTAGCAATAGCTGAGATAATTGTTTACAGTGATTCTCAACTCATTGTTAATCAAATACAAGGAGAGTACGAGATCAAAGAGTCTAGACTACAAAAGTATCAGGAGGTGATAAAAATACTAAGGAAAGAGTTCAAAGATGTCAAAGTTTGTCAGATCCCGAGAAAGGAGAACACTATGGTAGACAAACTCTCTAGGTTTGCCAATGCTAAAGAAAAACTCTAGAACCTTCGATTTACATTGAAGAAATAAACTTCCCGAGTGGCCAAGCAAATGAAGTTTCTTCTATCGAAGATGAAAGGTGCTGGATGGACCCGATCATCGAATACATCCGGGATGATAAACTACTCGAAGATTCAAAGGAGGCTAGAATCATTCGAGTTCGAGCAGCTAGATTTACAATACAAAGTGGAAGACTATATCGAAGATCTTTTGCTGGACCATTACTTAGATGTCTGGGACCAGAGGGATTGAGAACTTCCTTGGCAGAGGTGCACGAAGGAGTCTGCGGAGCACACATAGGTGGTCGGGCACTACCACATAAGATTTTGAGGCTCGGGTTATACTAGCCAAAAATCCAAGAGGCTATGGAGTACGTTCGCCACTGCAACAATTGCCAACTTCATTCGACCGTATCAAAACAACTTGTTGTAGCCCTAACATCAATTCTCAATCCAATCCCATTTGCTATGTGGGGAATTGACTTGATGGGAAAGTTCACCAAAGCATAGGGCAGTCGGGAATACTTAATAGTAGTGATTGACTACTTCACCAAATGGGTTGAGGTAGTCCCCTTGGCAAATATCATTGAGAAAAGAGTCAAGATGTTTGTGCTAGAATCAATCATCCACAAGTTTGGAATTCCAAAGATTCTCGTAATAGATCATGGAATGCAGTTCGACAACCCCTAGTTCAAATGATTCTGCAATACATACATGATCAAGCATCGTATGTCTTCAGTAGCATACCCCCAGAGCAACGGTCAGGTGGAAGTCACCAACAGAACCTTGCCAGAAGGAATTAAAAAGAGACTAGAATCTGACAAAGCCTTATGGGTTGAGGAACTCCCGAATGTCTTATAAGCATATCGAACTACGGTTTGAACATCAACGGAAGAAACTTCATTTAAGTTAGCCTATGGGACAAAAGCCTTAGCTCCAGTGGAAGTGATGGCAGGGACTATTAGAGATCGAGAATTTCAAGAAAGGGCAAATGAGAAAGGACTACTAGATAGTCTAGATCTTCTAGATGAAGTTTGAACAAGAACCACTGCCCGAATACAGCTCTACCAAAGAAGGATAGCCTCTCATTACAACACTCAAGTGAAGTACCGACAATATTGATTGGGAGACCTAGTCCTCAGAAACACTATAGCCTCTGATCCACATCACCAAAGGAAATTGGATCCTTCCTAGGAAAGACCATACATGATTGTGAAACCAGTTGGTTCGAGAGCTTATAAGCTAAAGGATCCAGCAAACAACCGAGAGCTAAGTTGATCGTGGAATGTAAGGCATCTCAAGAGGTTTTATTCTTAAAAGCTATTAGTTTCAAGATGTAATGCACATCAAATTTGATCCAAGATATCGATTCATATTTTCAAGCACTGATTCTCTTTTGAATAAGGGGCACATAGGAATAACGTTGTTTAAATTCAAAAGGCTTCAACCACGAATTAAATATGGGGCATTGGCTTAAAACCCGAATGAGACCTCTGAAAGCTTAAGAATTCTTAGGAATTCGTTAAGTATATTAATTACAGGGCATCGGTTTAAAACTTGAATGAAACCTTCGCAAGCTTAAGGATTCTTAGGAATTCGTTAAGTATGTTAATTATAGGGCATCGGTTTAAAACCCGAATGAGACCTCTGAAAGCTTAAGGACTCTTAGGAATTCGTTAAGTATGTTAATATGGGGCATCGGTTTAACACCCGAATGAGACCTTTGAATGGTTAAGAATTCTTAGGAATTTATTAAGTATGGTAATTACGGGGCATCGGTTTAACACCTGAATGAGACCTCTGAAAGCTTAAGGATTCTTAGGAATTCATTAAGTATGGTAATTACGGGGCATCGATTTAACACCCGAATGAGTCCTCTGAAAGCTTAAGGCTTCTTAGGAATTCATTAAGTATGGTAATTACGGGGCATCGGGCATCGGTTTAAACCCGAATGACCCCTCGGAATAACTCATGTTACAAATACACAAACAAGACAAACGAGAAAGCAAAAAGTTGTCATTGATGCAAAGACCCGAATGGGGGGCCAACCCTTACCAAAAAAAAAAGAGAAGAGAGAGCAAATAAAAGTACAATAGTATTTTGAGAACAATCATAGTTCGACAAAAGGGTCAAGGGGCTGGTTGTGGGCCAAATCGGGAGTCTGATTTTGAGCGGCTAGCTCAACAGTTTCCTTCAGGGCAACACTATCTTCCATAGCTTCGCGTTCGAGGGTCAATGGGAGCTCATCACTAAGATAGCCTTCATTATTCGGGTTCACCGGGGGAGGATCGTCCTTCTCCAACACCCATTCTAGGGTTGCCATGTCCAGCTCGGGAAAGATCTCAGCTTTGATGAGATCTGCATACTACTCAATCGGGAAAGCAGGATCCCTCCTCAAAATGGACATCCAGACATCATTGATACCAGCCTGGTAAGCTAGAAAGTTATAGCGAGCCAGCAATTGACCAAAGGGCTTGTTGTTCAGATACTTCTCAACATAGGCCTTTCGAACCTCAAAAAGCTCAAGCCTTCAGGATCCGAAGGAGTGGTAGATGCTAGTTTGTCCTCTAGCTCCTCCTTTTCTTGGATGAGATCCCGGATCTTGGATTTGGAGGAAGAGAGGGAATCCTTCCGATGGTTCATCTCCTTCTCCATCTCTTCCATTCGGGCCTTGACCACCATTAGCAACCCAGCTGCAATGCGAAGCCGGCCGCTCTCCTCCTTTAACATTGAGACCTCCTATTGCTTGGTCTCAACAATGGCATTGCCACGCTTAGCTCGAGCGCTAAGACGACCCACTCTCATTAGCACTTCCATATCACAATGGAAATGCTTTGTGAGGACCCTGCATCCAAAAGTCATTAGAGAATCGGTCAGTAAAGACTAAGGCAAAGAAGAAATGTGAAGTACCAAGAAATGGAACAAACCTGATGGAAGAGTTCACCAACTCTTCATCGGGCATGGAGTCCAAGACCTCCCGATCACCTGGAGCCCAAATATTTACTGCCCAATCAATGGCCAGGTCCCGAGGCTTCAGCTTCCATGTGGGGATGTAGACCCCCTCTTGACTGATTTCGCTTCTCTTGGAAGCGGCGTTGTCAACCAACTCCTATTTCCTCCGAACGAGAGCAGTGTCATTCTAAGTGGACTCAGCAACGTCCACTGGCTCCTTCCCCTTGGCAGAAGGATCTTGCCTTGCTTTGAGAAGCCCCTTCGGGGCAGAAGTGGAAACCCCCTTCGGGGCAAGGGAACCTTCGGGAACTCTATCCTTTCCCTTGGTTCGGGGTACTCTATCTTCTACAGCTTCAAAACTTTGTTTGGCCAAAGCCTTTACTGTATCTGGGTTGAATCGGGGAGGCACAACAAAAACAAAAGAAATGTTAGAATTATCACAAGAGAAACAAGAAAAAGTAAGTAACAGGATTCGGGCGCTCACCATGGGTTAAACCCCAGTACCGAAGGACTGCCTCATACTCCATGGCATATCCATGGATTTCTTGATGCGACCGAATAGCTTTGATGGCCCGAATCGCTTCATCTTCAATTGCAGATAGAGGAAGAGGACGATTAAGCTGAGTATAGGAGTTCAAGTGACTCCAAGAGATTGGGAAGTTGAGCTCAGATTCGGGAGCATGGCAGAATAGATACCAATGGCACCATCCCATATGATTTGAAGGCCAGGTACCTTCGGCAAGAATTCCACCTTGCCAGCCTAATTCATCCTTAGTGCGTTTGGAGAAAAACACCCAATCGGGAGGGTTAGACTTGCTCAAAAAGTAAAATTGAGAAAATAGGGTGAGAGAAGGGGTTATGTGGAGATCAATACAAAGCCCGATGAAGCCAATAATGTGCCTCCAACTATTTGGGAAGAGCATTCCTAGGCAGAGTTCCGAGTGATTAAGGACTTCAGCAAAAAGGAAGGAATAAAAAGGGATCCGAACTCCATTCCTAAAGGTGTCAACATAAATTGAGAACTCTTCGGGAGGATTGTAATTCACCCTTTCGTTAGGGTTTGGGACTCGAAGAGTATAAGAAAAAGGAAGAGAAAACTCTGTAGAGAGTTCATCAACTTCAGTTGGACGAACTTGAGACACATAGAAAGGACTAGTGGAGGGTCGGGAACTCCCGGCCATTGATTGTTTGGGAGCCTTCCTTTTCTTGGAAGAAGCTCCCCGAATCCCAGCCATATCATCGGGAGGATTCCTAAGGTTCGTGGGAGCTGAATGCAACCAGCGATCGGTGATCCTCTCATCCCGATTGCTTGACAACTCTACAGAAATTGAAGGACTTGCTTGATCAGCAAAGCCCTCTTCGTCAATCAAATGATCAACGGAGTCTCCATTTGAGGTTTTATCACTACCCATGGGAAGAAATGAGAAACGAAAAATGTTGAACTAAAATTTTTCTAAGAGAAGAGTGAATGGAGAATAAGCTGACCACCCTAATGGAAAAGAAAGGATTTGAAAATGCAAGGAAAAGATATAACTTACTCGTGATTCAGAGGTTGATGCTTGAAATGTTGGAAAGCTTGAATCGTAGGAACAGAGGTTGGAAATCTTTAGAGCAAAAGCAGAGTTTTGCAAGCCAAAAACAATTTGCAGACAAGTGGAAAATGAGAATGAAGACAAAGAAGTACTTTTATAGGCTCAAGGGTAAGAATGGACGAAAGAGATCAAACTTGATCAACGAACAAGATTAAGTGACAGTTTGAGTAAAATTAATCAATGAACTAGATTCAAGATCATCAACGGCTCTCGATCGTTGACAATTCGAATGACAGGGTAATGATGGCTACGCTTCCCAAAGAATATGTGGTGTATGCCGTGCAAATAAGGAGGAGTTCAGGCGGTTTGACGGCACACCACTGGATAGAAGAGTTAGAAGCAATAAATGCTATTTTATCCAAAACGAAAAGACGTTTCAACTTCATTCGCGATCAGGGCGGAGAAAGCCAAGCCAAGCGTTCGGTCTGTAGACTTCTCCCGATCACTCGGCATGGGGGCAAATGATACGGGAAAAATGAAACCGAACTCGATTGAACCAATTTCGAGTCTTAAACCCCGGTTCAACCATGATCAAGACCAGCCTTGACCAGGTCTCAGTGATCGTGCGTGGAAAAACAATTTGATGGTTATAAGGCCTAAATGTGATCCCGAATATTGCGAGATGCGTGATCGAGTCTGTTGTGGAGAAGCATATATCCCGAGAGCCCCCTTGGGACAAAAACACACCCCCACATGGGACATGAAGGTCTTCTCATTAGAAGACCGACCTAGGGAATCCTGTCAGGAGTAGCCCACATCCCTCTTCCGGAAGAAAAATGGAGACGACTCGAGAGACAGATTCGGAGTACACTCATGAGTCCTAAGACTAAGTCCAACATACCGTTGAGGATGACCAAGTCAGAAGAGTTAGTTGCAGATAACTACTCAAGGAGGTCGTTCCGAGAATTGGGGAGATGAGTCATCGGATAACGGCTCTATCTGGTCCGACAAAGAAGGAGCCGTAACTCCGAGGATATTCCACTCACTCTTCAACTGACGATCCAAAACTCAAGGAAGCGCCGCCTCTAGTTATCTTCTATATAAACCCACATCCTACATGGAGAAAGGTACGAGATTCATCTGATCAATTAGTCATTACATTTTTGAGAACTCTCTCAAGAACTCTTATTGTTGCCTAGGCTGACTTGGGCGTTGGAGACGGTTCCCCGGCCAAAACTTGGCCGGTCCATTCTTGTTTTCTTTGTGAGTGCAAGCATCTTAGTTATTCCAACTTGGCTTGAGAGCTCTTAAGGTGGTCATCTCGGTATCCGGCCCACGAAGAAGTTCTAGACACAACAAATTGGCGCCGTCTGTGGGAATCGTCACAGAAAGTCATGACGAGACGTACCACTCCTCAAGTGACAAGTTCTCATCAAATTCTCACTCGAGCGAGAGAAAGGGAGATAGAAAACGGACATGTTGAAGAACAAATTCTCCCTCCTCTTGATCAACAAATTCCGATTCTAGAGGAAGTTCGAGATGGGATTCCAGAGAATCCCACATTAACCATTCCAACTCCGTTTTGAGAAGGAGGTTCAAATCAACCTCCGATTCCAGTCCACAGTGGCCAATTTGCAAAATATGCAAAGGGAAGTCCAACAACAAATGTTGGAACTCCAAGGAGTTGTTTGAGGCTTAGTCCATCAAGTCGGGGTACCATCCGGACCCCCTAGAAATTTGCAAGAAGGACGAAGTCGTGAAGCTATCCGACAGATTAGGGATAGGCAACGTCTGATGAATGGAGTTTGAGAAAGGCAAAATCCCAGAATATAAGGACGAACAACCGAATGAGTTGGAGAAAGATCTCAAGGAGTTCATATTGAAGAACCACTTCCCCGAGGAGATCGGACGAGGGGGAGTATGTTCAATCGTTTGGCTGGGCTCAGGCAAACTCAGGATTTACCAAGGAGAGAATGCCGAAATGAAAGTGTCACATCCCCCCCCCCCCCCCCCCCCTTGGGGGCCCCGGGGGGGGCCCCCCCCCCCAGGTCAAACCCTAACCCAAACCCAAACCCAAACCGGCCGAGGTGTCACATCCACCCAGCGTCCCCATTTGGAATACCCGGGATGTGATCCGACCACCCCCAAGGATCAATGATCTGAGGTCCATGCCTCCCACATACACGGTAAAATAATCATGAATAGTAATAATCAATGGTAAAAACAATTAATACTAAACAATATGTATAAGATAGAATTAAATATATATCAGATTGCAGAAGATAGATAATATCAGAATGTGGTCAAAATCATATCAGTGAGAGAAGGTGTGGTAGCCACTCTCTCAGAGCAGCGGAAAGTAAAAGTAGTTAAGTACATGTCAAAGTATCACCAAAAGAATCCAAATACATGTTAATTTCAGGCCCGTATACTCCATAAACACACCGGGGAAATGGGGCACTACGCTAGGGTTTCTTCTATACTAATAGTAGTCTCCTCAACAGTACGGATGAAGTAAACCCAACGCTGCCGCTCCCGCACAACTGTGGGGCTAACCCTGGTGCGGATAGTAATCCTCCTCGGCTCTAATATACGGATCCTCACCAATGCCACTACCCGGAGGGTAGTGTTTGGAATCATAGTCCGCCTCAAGGGAGGTGCCATCGTAGTCTTCGGTACTTGGAATATAATCTAAAAACATTTGCACAAAAGGAATGAGTTCGAAGAACTCAACAAGGCAGTTATTCCATAATTAGAAATCATACACATTCAGAACATAGTATAATGCAATGCGATATGGAACATATGATGCAAATATGAGTCTAACTCTATGAATGCTAGTCTCTAGGGTAGACATGCTTTAAGTCATAGCACTGTACTTCTCTGGGTTGTCAGTCACTCTCCCATTTCCATATCTTGAGAATGCCCGGGGAAAATCGGCAAAGTCATAAAAAACTGTGGTAAGGGGATTGGTCACCGCTCTCTCACATCACCATTTGGTCAAGTACTGGCGCATGTCACAGTAAAGCCTAGCCCAATGCAAGTCATCTACTCAGTCGGTCAAGTCAGATTCAGATACGTCCATTCCTCGCCCCCAACGATCCTTTCCGGTATCCTTCACACTAGAGTCAGCGAAATCCCGGATTTCGGACTCATCAACCCTATTGGTCATCCACATATAGTAAACGGGAAGCTCTCACGTCGTCTCACAGATTGGTTACCGGTCTTGAGCGCCCGTGAGCCCAAGTCTATCCATATGCAACTCTACCAATAAATGGCTCCTTTCAGGTATTCGTAGCATGGTTTATGTCCCCTATCGGATTGGTTACCGGCCTAGAGCGTCCATCCAACCATACACTAACACGGGTTGTTCGGTCTCAATGCCCTTCCGATTCGGGTCTGACACGACAAGGATAACCTAGCCAACCAACTAGACAATCCTATGTATGTCATCCAATAACCCGGGAGAGTGTCGATAGGCACCATCGGAGAACATCCCATACTATTCCCTCCGATGCCTAAGGACATAAGTGTCAATAGAACACTCCCCAATCCCAAGTCAATACGTAAGCAATCACATATTCAAGTTCATCATCTTTCATGCATCCAATACATCTTATCATAAAAGTTAAAATATGATATTGAAATTAATCATCATAGACATAAGTAAACAAGAATAGTAATGTAACATGACAAGAGTATAAAGATGTCAATACTACTGTTCTAACACATATATAATAGTCTTATAAAGATTTAAAAGTAATCAAAAGGTTCCATTCATAAACAAGAACATAAATCATAAATTGGTGATCTATATGTTTATGGAGATAACCATCCTTACCTTGGGTTGAATTGATGATGAATTGAGAGTACCAAGAAATAGTCCAAAATAATTGTTAAGGCCCTAAACAAACATCAATAATAAGTTAGAGAAGAAATTAGGAAGATTGGATATCAACTGGATCAAAACTTGGCCAAGGTTGCTGTCAGCAACAACTTTGGTCGATACCATCGACGAAAAGGATCGACCAAAATTTCCTTCGGGACAGAATGATGGATTTTGGGTGTTTTCATCCTAAATTGGTTTTTCGGTGTTCGGATCAATCTGAAACTTGGAGGAACACTTAACAACAGTAGTAGGACACTATAAGTCAAGAAAATTACCCAATCCAATGGTCCAAACAAAAAGCCCCAAATTGAGCTAACAAGTTCAAGTGACAAACATCATGGCATGAGTTGGGATTGATTGCATTGTCATGGAAATGGCATGTAATAGCTAGGGGAACTACTAGGATTTCGATTGGAATCATATAGAAGTGATAAACATGAACATAGCATGCCCTACAACTCAGTTTGGTACAAAATGACATGATGTTAATAGAAGAATAGAGGAATACATAAGCTAGGCATGAGGTGGAGGCATAGCATCGATGGATGGCTAAGAAACTCATAGGTTAATCATGTGTAGACACTTGGAGTGGTGGTTGCAAGGTTGCAGCACCATTTCCAATGTCTCACCAGCAAGAAAGGAAAAGAAAAGAGTAGAAAATGGTAGGATAGAGAGTGGAATGGTGATTCATACCTTAGTGTGGAAGAAGTAGACAAGAATCAATAGTAAACAATGAATTTTTGATGAGGTGCCCTTCACATTAGCCAAGGAGGTGCCTTGGGAAGCTCTCCCCACGATTTCAGGTGAGAAAAATGATTGCACAAGTCTCAAGGCTCGAGGTCATAATAAACAGAATAGGAATATTCCATGGAATCTTTAACTTGGCAGACTGGGAAACTTTGGTCGATGGTTTTGGTCGATGGTATCGACCAAAATGTTTCTCAGTAGAAAAAACAGGTTTAGTTCAACAACTTCAAGTAGGGATTTGAAAGGCTATACAAGGTCAATTTGAGTGAGGTTTTTTTCCACAATTCAATCAAGAAGTCTAGTTTTGGGGAATACCTTCGGATTGTGCACAGGAGGTCATTAGGTACATCAACGAGATTAATCTTCTCCGATGGGCAAACTTTCCTTAAACATTGATAATGCATTTAAGCAAGGGGTATCATCATCAATGTCCATAGGCTCAGTCTCTGAATCATGATCATCAATCAGAATGGTCCATAGGTCTCTTCTACCACCGCTTCGGGTCTTCGGACCTGAATACAACAGTGGATCCGGGTTAGGGTCAGGGTTAGAATAGGGCTGGATATTACAGAAAGAGTTCGAGAACACGAAAGCGAAAGCCACGGAAGAGGCCATTCCAGATCTAATGACCCGAGAGGATCGGTTAGTCAGTATGGATCTTCTCATGGACCAACTTCCCAATATTCTGATCTTGGAAGTGTTCGGTCTCCACAAGAACGTCAAGAGGCGCATGGTTTCAGGAGAAGATTCGATGCCATGGAAAGAAGGCTTGATGACCGGGACCTTGACGACGACTATGACATGGTTGACAAAGAACCTTTCTCAGAAGAAGTCATAAAAGCGCCTCTTCCACCCAACTTTATCATGCCGACATTTACTCCCTATGAAGGTAAATCTAATCCTCGTGAACATTTTAGTTATTTTAAATCTTTCATGGCAGTGATTGGCCGAGAGGATGAGTTATTATGTCGAACTTTCCCGGCATCTCTCAAAGGCCCGGCAATAAAGTGGTTTATAGCCTACAGCCAAGATCCATCCGAAACTTCCGAGAACTTGGGAAAAAATTCATTGCCCGATTCCAAAGTTGCATCGGGAGTAAGAAGACATCAGATAGCCTCTTCGCCATTAGGCAAAAGCCGAATGAGTCTGTTCAAGACTATCTTCTAAGATTTTATAAAGTTGCAATCGAGGTAGAAGAGTTGGATGATATGGGGCCATACAATGCACTATGGAGTGGAATAACCCAAAGGCGTTTGCTTGAGGTATTGCTCCAAGATAAGCCAAAGACTTATGGAGCTCTCCTTAAGAAATGCCAAAAGCAAGCAACAGTTGCAGAAGTTATCGAAGCCCGAGAAGAGTCCACAAGGGGGGGGGTGAAGGAAAAGAAGAATTACGTAGAAAAAGGTCAGAATTCAAATGCTCAAGCAAAAGATGACAAAAAAGGAGGTTGGAAAGAAAGACTTGCCAATGAGAACTTTACACCTCTCAATACTAAGAGGTCCGAAATCCTATTATAAATCCGAGATAAAGATCTTTTGAAATGGCCAGGAAAGCTTCGAGCCCGACCCGAAGATAGGAATATGACTAAGTATTGTCGCTTTCACAAAGACTACGGCCACCATACGGATGAGTGCCGAAATTTTAAGATTGAGATTGAGAAACTCATCCAAGGAGGGCATCTCGAAAAGTATCTTCAAAAGAAGCGGCAAGATCAAGAGAAGTCCCCACCTAGATCAACAAAAAGACTCAGATCCAAAAGTCCCAAGAGGGCAGATAAGAATCCCAAGAAGAAACCCAATACTCGGGTATTTTCTCACATCTATATTGTCTTAGGAAATCCGACCGAGGAATCCGTTAAGAAGGCGAAGCAAAAAGCGCGGTTCGTGGGATCGATGCAATTGGCAAGAAAACAAAGAAATGACTTATGTCTAGATCCAATAACCTTCACGGATGAAGATCTCAAGGACGTAACTTCTCCTCATGACGATGCTATAGTTATTAAAGTGAAACTTGCAAATCGGGAAGTTCACCGAGTTCTAGTGGACAGGGGGTCTTCTGCCGACTTGCTATCTTATGAAGCATTTAAGAAGTTAAAATTTGAAGATGAGATGATGACCCCATGTGGGACTCATCTATACGGATTCACTGGGTCGTCAGCCATATCCAAAGGTACCATTCAATTGGATCTAAGGGTCGGGATACCTCCTCGGGATGATGTCGTCCAATCAACCTTTATGGTGGTTCGAGACCTCTCAGCTTACAATGTCTTACTCGGGAGGCCAACTCTTAAGGCCTTAGGGGCTGTGGTTTCTCCAACACATATGAAGTTGAAGTTTCCAACAACAGTAGGAGTCGGGGAGTGCTCTTCTAATCAGCGACTCTCAAGACAATGCTATGTAAACTATCTCAAGAAAGTAAGAAGAACTGAGAGATCGGGCAATACAATGAGTATTGAAGTTCGGGATGACCGAGATGAAGAAGCTATGCAAAGAGCCGAACCTGTTGAGAAGCTTGAACGAATTCAACTTCATCCGGATTTTCCCGAAAGAGGGACCATGATCTGGTCAGAACAGCCTATAGAATTCAAGGAAGAACTGACCGAGTTTCTCCAGAACAATCTTGATGTATTCGCATGGTCAGCCGAAGACATGCCAGGAATTGATCGAAGAATTGCAAAACACAGGTTATGGATTAGGGAGGATGCAATTCCCATGATCAAAAAAAGAAGGAATTTTTCGCTCGAGAAACATGCTGCCATCAGAACCGAAGTGGAGAAGCTAGAGCAATCGGGTTTCATCAAACCAATAGAATGCCCAACTTGGTTGGCAAATGTAGTAATGGTGAAGAAAGCCAACGGCAAATAGAGAATGTGTACGGATTACACAGACTTGAATAAAGCATGCCCAAAGGATTGCTATCCACTTCCCCGGATCGACCTATTGATTGACGCCACAGCAGGACATGAAGTATTGAGCTTTATGGACGCTTACTCGGGATACAATCAGATAATGATGAATCCCAAGGACGAGAGGGATACGGCCTTCATGACAGATCGAGAAAGTTACTTCTACAAGGTAATGCCCTTCGGGTTGAAGAACGCTGGGGCCACTTATCAAGGAATGGTAAATAAGGTCTTCAAGGACCAAATTGGAAGAAATATGGAAGTATACGTGGATGATATGCTCATTAAGAGTACTGTCCGAAGTAGTCATTTAGAAGTTCTTGAAGAAATCTTTGATACATTGGGAACATATCAGATGAGGCTAAATCTAGAGAAATTTGCTTTCAGAGTTTCTTTCGGGAAATCCCTTGGATTTATGGTATCCCAACAAGGAATTGAGGCCAACCCCAAAAAAATCAAAGCCTTGCTCGAGATGGAATCACCGAAGACGGTTAGGGATATTCAATGCCTAATCGGAAGAGTAGCTGCCTTCAACAGATTTATTTCGAGATCAGGGGAAAAATGTTTGCCTTTCTTCAAGGCTCCTAAAGACCTCGGGAAGGCAAAGGATACCCTTTGGACCGATGAATGTCAGTAAGCGTTTGAGAAGTTGAAGGAGAAGCTCGAGTCACCACCTCTCTTAGTTCGACCTTCAACGGGAGAGCAACTATTCACATACTTAGCCATTTCTTCAGCAACAGTAAGCGCGGTGTTAGTAAAAGAAGAATGTACTTCACAAAACCCTATTTATTTCATAAGTCATGTTCTAGTAGATGCTGAGACGCAATATCCGGATGTGGACAAACAAGCTTTAGCCCTTGTAATCGCATCTCGGAAACTCATGCCATACTTCCAAGCTCATCCAATTGTAGTCTTGGCCAACTTTCCGTTGAAGAAGATACTACAAAAACCAGACTTAGCAGGAAGAATGGTAACATGGGCCATTGAGTTAAGCGAATACCAAATCGAGTACAGAACTCGTCCAGCTATAAAAGGACAAATATTGGCCGACTTTGTTCTTGAGAATAGCACGTCCAATTCGAGAGTAGAAAATCCACCTGGTCAGGAGTTATGGACTTTGTATGTCGACGGCTCAAGCAACTCTTCGCGGAGTGGAGCAGGACTAATGCTAATCAGTCCGGATGGATTCACTATTCATTACGCTTTGAGATTCAACTTCAAAGCCTCCAACAATGAGGCCGAGTACGAGGCCCTTCTAGAGGGACTAAGACTTGCCCGAGCCCTAAGAGTCTTAGAATTGGAAGTCCGAAGTGACTCTCAGTTAATAGTAAATCAAGTTTGCGGCGTGTACGAGGCAAAAGAAACGAGAATGACAAATTACTTAACCAAAATTGATGAATGCCGCCATTATTTCGATCATCTCGAAATAAAGAAAATTCCAAGAAAGAAAAATGAAGTAGTAGATGAGCTATCCAAGTTGGATTTATCCAAGTACTCAACCTTAGGCTCAGCCGTTTATATTGAACAGTTAGAAATTCCTAGCATTCAGGAGGCCGAGGCGATGGATATTGAAGAAGAGCCTAGTTGGATGAACCCAATTATAGCATATTTGAAGAATGATATCCTTCCAGAAGATATCAAGGAGTCTAAGACAATTAGAAACCAAGCCGTGAAGTTCACCATCATAGAAGATCAACTTTACAAAAGATCAGTCACACAACCTCATCTAAAGTGTGTTGGCCCTTCTCAAGCTCAGTATGCCTTAGCCGAAGTACATGAAGGAATATGTGGAGCGCATATGGGAGATCGGGCTTTGGCCCACAAAATAATACGTCAAGGACTTTATTGGCCGACTATTCAGAAAGACGCCGTGGATTATGTCAGGAAATGCAAGCAATGTCAACTTCATGCATCTGTTCCGAGAACTCCGGCTGTCCCTTTTACATCTGTCTCTAGTCCGATCCCTTTCGCCATGTGGGGAATGGATCTGGTAGGAAAGCTTCCAAAGGCCGCCAATAATAGAGAATATTTGGTGGTGGCAATCGACTATTTCACTAAGTGGGTGGAAACCGAACCTCTCTCATCCATTACTGAGAAACAAATGCAGAAGTTCTTTCAAGAAAGGATCATCTATAGATTTGGAATTCCAAAGATCCTTGTGACCGACAACGGAAAGCAATTTGTCGGAGCTGGCTTCAAGCATTTTTGTGAAAGATTTCATATCGAGCATAGAACGTCATCTGTGGCATATCCGTAGAGCAATGGGCAAGTTGAGATAACCAATCGAACGCTTTTGGATGGAATAAAGAAGCGTTTGGAGACAAGTCGGGCCAAGTGGGTAGAAGTACTACCGAGCATCCTTTGGACATATCGAACCACAGCCAGAACTCCTACGGGAGAGACTCCTTTTCGGCTAGCCTCATGCACAGAAGTACTTGTTCCGGTAGAGGTATTAGCAGAGTCAAAGAGATACACAAACTTCAATGAAGAAGCAAACGAAGAAGGTTTGAAAGGCAATCTTGATCTAAAAGATGAAGTGTGAAGCATGTCAGAATACCGAAATCAAAGATATTAGAATCGAGTAGCCGGATACTTCAATGCTCGGGTAAAGAATAGAAGACATCGTGTGGGTGACTTACTGATATGGAGAAAATATGATCGAACCGGGTTCATACTTGGTTTGATCCTCGACTCCGGTCGAGACGGAAGGAATCGACTTGCTCTCGAGCGAACAGAATCCATAAGATGACTTGCTGAGGAAGAAACTTATTTAGCTACAAGCACGCCCTAATCCAACTTATGGATTAGGTTAATTACCCTAATGATGGCAGACTCAAATTGATGGCTGCGGCTAATCATTATCGAAGGGATAATCATCGTATAACCTGGAGGTTATCTCAGGAGTCCTCTACTAGTCCAAACTAATAGAAGTCTATTGCTCAACGAATCTAACTGTTAAGATCCAACGACTACCCGAAGAAGGCTCAAGTGTATCCAACGAAGGAGATTCGAAGGTACACTCTATATAAACCTCACTGCAATACGAGGTGAGGGAGGGAGATTCACATACACACTAGTAGACGTAAACTATCAGAAGCTTACGATTTAGATCACCTTTCCCAGTTCTTCATTCCTTAGCTCTGTGCTTCTAGTAGAGCCATTTGTGATTAAGTTCATCAACTGACTTAGCCTTCGGAGGTGGACTCCCGACCCCCGTGGTCGGGCCACATCTGACGCTTTCGTTTTGCAAGTCATCACGAGGAGATCTAAGGGCTGAGCAGATTTTGGACGCATCATTTGGCGCCGTCTGTGGGAAAGACTTGTAAAGCCATGGTGACTAGATCGGCAGCAGCCGCAGCAGCCGCTGCACAGCGCGATTCCGGTGTTACCGATCCACCGAGTGAATAATCCAGATGTTCCCCAGGGAAGCCAACATCCTATCGAAGTAGATGGTGGTTAGGGAGGACATAATCCTCCGGATACATTCCAAGATCAATTGAATTAGGTGAAGATTCAACTCTTGGAGGTGAGCCAAGCACTCCGTGTGCTCACCAGGCGAGTGGTGTTACCACAAGAACCTGATCATCGTGATTCAGGGAGGCGTGTGTTACCACGTGATCAACCGCGTGATCAAAGATTGGCTGAAGACCGGAATATCGGTCAGAACTTTCGTGAAGGTGACCGAGGACCTAGAAGAATTGATGATCAACCTAGGCGAGATGATCGGTTAGACAGACCGCAGGAAATTACAACCGATTCAAATACAAGGTTGGACACAGGGGTGAGAACTCACTCACCAACTGTCAGAAGAACCGTTCGTGATGATCGAGCAGTTCGAGACAAGCGGAATGTTCGGAATGGATGGGCTGTTCGTGATGATCGAATAGCTCGTGAAGATCGTGTTAATCGAAGTCGTGATCATATCGCTGAAGATCACCCGACCCAAATTGGTCAGGAATTGGCCAACATCAATCAGAAATTAGGGCAGATGGCTAAGGGAAGGATAATTGAGGATATTTACTCAGTCATTCGGAAGACCCCCTTTACCGAGCTAATTGCGGGATATCAGTTTCCCCATAACTTCCGTTTGCCTACCTTTTCTACATTCGATAGCTCCGGAGATCCAACGGCCCACATTGGCTATTATTAGCAGACCATGGCAGTTTCAGGTAATTCTGATGAAATTTTATGCAGGGTTTTTGGTTCATCTTTAACTGGAGCAGCACAAAAGTTGTTTTCGAACCTCCCCTCTGGAAGGATCGTAAACTTTGATGAATTGGAGCGCAAATTCATAGGATGATTCCAGAGTGGAATACAGGTCAAGAAAACGGAAGAAACCTTGTTTACTGTCAGACAAGGAAAAAGCGAATCCATGAGAGAGTTTCTGAAAAGATTTAACAAAGTAACGATGGAGATAGAAAATTTGGATGAGCAAGTAGCCAAAATCTGCTCTATTCACTTGGACTCACTAACCGAGAAACTCCTGGAGTTATTACTACAAGATATGCCCGCAACTTATGCTTGAGTTGGTACAGAGATGCCAGAAGCAGGCCGAAGTCATGGAGATCCTA
The DNA here is from genome assembly GCF_041222555.1 of Hakea prostrata. NCBI lineage: Eukaryota > Viridiplantae > Streptophyta > Magnoliopsida > Proteales > Proteaceae > Hakea > Hakea prostrata. The sequence continues at coordinate 32,226,813 of NC_142605.1, read as the reverse complement.
GATGCGCGCCAAGGAGATAACAAAGTCTCCACTAAGGAACAGAAGGCTCCTGAGCAGAAGCAGAAGCCAAAGAAGAATGTCCGCGATCGGGTTGGAAAATCTCAAGCTTGGCGCCAGAGGTCTCCCGGTAAAAGTGAGTATACTCCATTGAATGCTCCTCGGGCTGATATTTTAAATATCATCAAAAGGCGAAATATTTTGAAGTGGCCACCTAAAATTCCTTTGAAGCCTGGAGAGCAGCAGGATCAAGAAAAGTATTGCCGATTCCACAAGGACTATGGTCATTATACAAATGACTGTCGTCATCCTGGAAGCGTATATTGAGAGATTAATATCTCAGGGACACTTGTCCAATTTTGTTAGCAGAAGAAGGGAAGAGCCACATGAGCCACGCGCTGCTGCCCCTAAAAGGGATTGTTCGGTTAGTTTAGAATGATCAAGGGAGGCTCCGAAGTCTAAGAGGGGCAAGGAGGTGATTGAAGCTACTCGGTCACCGATCCTTACCATTTTCGGAGGACCAGAGCCCGAATCACTCCGAAGTTTGAAGACGAAATCCAAATTTGTCGGAACCGGAGAGAAGCAGAAGCGGAAGAAGCTGAACGGTGAAGATTCTATCACCTTTGGCGAGGAGGATGAAAGAGGCGTTTGTTTACCTTATGATGATGCCATAGTCATCAAGGTAGAGATTGCGCGCCGAGAAGTGCATAGAGTTTTGGTGGATATAGGGTCTGCAGTTGACCTAAGTTCTTATGAAGTGTATCAAAAGCTGAAGGTGGATGAGGACTTAATGGAGCCTTCATCCACGCATCTATATGGTTTTGCAGGGTCATCTGCAGTGGCGGAAGGATCTGTCCAGTTGGACTTATCTATTGGAAGTTTTCCTAAGGAAACAACCGTCCGAATCAATTTTTTGGTGGTTTGGGAACTGCCAGCTTATAATGTTATCCTCGGGCGACCATCTTTATCCAATATAGGTGCTATTGTTTTGACAAAACACCTGAAGATAAAATTCCTGACTGATATGGGAATTGGTCAAGTTTCCTCGCGACCGAGAGGATCTCTCGGCAATGTTACGTTGCCTATTTAAAAGACAAGGAGGGCCCGAGGAAGGTGACTGCCCCACCTATAGAAGTTCGAGACGATCAGGAAGAAGCAGAAATGCAAAGGCCCGAACCAGTGGAGAAGCTGGAGCAAATCCAACTGTGTACGAAGATAAGAAGAAGATTGCTTATATCGTGTTTGAACAACTGGAGGAATTCAAAGGTGAGTTGAAGTTATTTCTTCAACAGAATAATGACGTATTCGCATGGTCTGCCGAGGAAATGCCAGGAATCGACTGGGCTGTCACAAAGCACAAACTCTGGATAGATCCGAAGGTGAAACCAGTGATACAGAAAAGGAGAAATTTCTGAAAAGTATGAATCCGTTCGGGGCGAAGTTGAAAAACTGAAGAATTCTGGTTTCAAAGAACCAATTGAATGCCCAACTTGGTTGGCTAATGTGGTAATGGTAAAAAAGGCGAATGGGAAATGGAGGATGTGTACAGACTACACAGATCTCAACAAGGCTTGCCCTAAAGATTGTTATCCATTACCTCGGATTGACCTCTTGATAGATGCGAATGCAGGATATGAAACTCTAAGTTTCATGGATGCCTACTCAGGGTATAATCAGATCCTTATGAATAAGGAAGATGAGAAGTTCACGGCTTTCATGACTGATCGTGAAAGCTACTATTACAAAGTCATGCCATTTGGCCTGAAGAATGCAGGAGCTACATATCAGAGGGCCGTCAACAAGATTTTCAAAGATTTGATAGGGAAGAATGTTGAAACTTATGTTGACGACATGCTTGTGAAGAGCTTTACAAAAGCAAATCATATTGCAGATTTGGAGCTATTCTCAGTACTACGAAAATATCAAATGAAGCTGAATCCAGAAAAGTGCGCCTTTGGAGTTTCTTAGGGCAAATTTTTGAGCTTCATGGTGTCACAGAGAGGTATTGAGGCTAATCCTGCCAAAATACAGGCTATGGTTGACATGGAGGCTCCCAAAATTGTTCGTGATGTACAGTGTTTAACAGGGAGAGTTGCCACTTTGAATCGTTTCATCTCCAAATCTGGAGAAAAGTGTTTGCCGTGCTTCAAGGCACTCAAAGATTTGAGGGGCAGCAAGGAAGCGAAATGGACCGAAGAATGTCAGAAAGCTTTCGAGGAATTAAAAGAAGCACTCGGACAACCGCCGATCTTGTCCCGACCAGAGAAGGGGGAAATATACAGCTATATCTAATGATGTCCCTTTCAGCGGTTAGTGCAGTACTTGTTTGTGAGAAAAATAAAAAACAGTGGCCGATTTACTATGTGAGCCACGTATTGTTAGATGCGGAGACACGATATTCACAGATTGAGAAGCAGGCTCTGGCTCTCATGATGGCCGCTAGGAAGCTCAGGCCATATTTCCAGGCTCATCCAATTGAGGTATTTACAACTTTTCCTCTCAGTAATGTTCTTAATAAACCTGATTTATCTGGAAGGATGGTGTCCTGGTCGGTTGAACTCAGCGAGTTCCAAGTGAGCTTTAAGCCCAGAACTCAATCAAAGCTCAGGCGCTAGCCGATTTTGTAGTAGAAACTATCGCACCTGGAGGAGTCCACCATTGAAGATCCTATTATACCAACCACTTGGGAGGTATATGTGGATGGTTCGAGTAATAAAGATGGAGCAGAGCTGGAATCCTACTTGAAAAGTCCAGCAGGATTTATTATTCGATATGCTTTGAGATTTGCATTCAAAGCAAGTAATAACGAAGCAGAATATGAAGCTCGATAGCTGGACTTCGGTTGTCAAAAGCATTGTCTATTGCGGATGTTACTATTTATAGTGACTCTCAACTTATAGTCAACCAAGTCCAGGGGGAGTATGGTATTAAAGAACCACGCTTGCAGAAATATCAAGAGATAGTGCAGGCATTTCAAAAGCAATTTTGGAATTTGAAGATATCTCAGATTCCGAGGACTGAAAATATAGTGGCAGATGAGCTATCCCGATTAGCCAATGCCAAAGAAAAAAATCTAGACCCTTCGGTCTACATTGAAGAGATAACATTTCCAAGTTATCATGAGAAAGAAATTTCTTATATTGAAGCGAACGTTCTTTGGATGGATCCGATAATCGAGTATCTGAGAGATGACAAATTACCTGAAGATCCGAAAGAAGCAAGATTGATCAAGATACGATCGGCGAGATTTGTCATTCAGAATGGGAGACTATACAAAAGATCTTATTCTTGACCCCTTATGAGATATATAGGTCCCGAAGGAGCAAAATTAGCTTTGGCTGAGGTTCATTAAGGAATTTATGGAGCTCACATGGGTGGACGAGCCCTGGCACACAAAATTCTAAGACTTGGGTTATATTGGCCTAAGATCCAAGAGGCTACTATGGAATATGTTCATCGATGTGGCAACTGTCAAATTCATGCTACAATATCGAAGTGCCTAGCGGAAACCATTACTTCAATCTAGATCCCATTCCCTTTGCGATGTGGGGAATTGATATCATGGGCAAATTCACCAAGGCGTCAGGTGGACGGGAATATCTGATAGTAGCAATTGATTACTTCACAAAATGGGTTGAAGCCAGCGCCCTGGCAACAATTATTGAGAAAAAATTGGAGAAATTCGTATTTGAGTCAATCATATATCGCTTTGGGATTCCAAAGATTATCGTCACTGACCATGGTACTCAGTTTGACTGTCCGCAATTTGAGCAATTTTGCGGAACATATATGATCGAGCATCATATGTCCTTAGTGGCATACCCCCAGAGCAATGGACAAGTAGAAGTTACTAACCAAACGCTACTGGAAGGGATAAAGAGAAGACTCGAAGCTGACAAAGCTTCTTGGGTCGAAGAACTTCATAATGTACTGTGGACCTATAGAACTATGGTTCAAACACCCACAGGGGAAACTCCATTCAAGTTAGCATATGGGTCCGAAGCATTGGCACCGGTGGAGATAATGGCAGGGACATTACGGGATCGAGAGTTCGAGGAAAAAGCAAATGAGCAAGGACTGCTTGATAGTCTTGATCTGTTGGACGAAATTCGGGCAAAGGCAATAGCACGAACTCAACATTATCAAAGAAGAATAGCGTCTCATTATAATACTCGAGTGAAGAATCGTCGGTACTTAGCCGGAGATTTGGTGTTGAGAAACACCTTAGCTTCCGACCCACGTCACCAAAGAAAATTGGACCCTTCCTTGGAAGGACCTTATATGGTTGTAAAACCAGTCGGTTCAGGAGCTAACAGGCTGAAGAACATCAACACCCAAAAAGAATTGGATCGTTCGTGGAATGCTAGGCATCTCAAATTTTTTTATCTTTGATGATGATTTCAATTTTGTTCGTGATGTAAACATTTTCAACTCAATCAATGCAATTATTGGCTTTCAACAAATTATCTTTTGATTGGGGGGCATCATACACCACATTCAAGAACAAGATTCAACTATAAGGCATCGGATGAAAGTCCGTGTGGGTCCTTCAATACTTATGGAATTTTTATTTGGAATTTCTTAAGTCAAGGCATCGGATGAAAATCCGAGTGAGTTCCTTCCGCAAGGCGTCGGTTTGAAACCCGAGTAAGTTCCTTCAAGACTTATTGAATTTTCGAATTATCCTTAAGTTAAGGCATCACTTTAAAACCCGAGTGAGTTCCTTCTACAAGGCATCGGTTTAAAACCCGAGTGAGTTCCTTCTCAGACTTATTTTATTTCTCCAGAAATCCTTAAGTAAAGGCATCAGTTTAAAACCTGAGTGAGTTCCTTCTACAAGGCATCGGTTTAAAACCCGAGTGAGTTCCTTCTCAGACTTATTGTATTTCTCCGGAAATCTTTAAGTAAAGGCATTATTCTAAACAACTAAGACCTAGTGCAACAGCGATTCAAATGACTAGCAAAGTTCAAGATTAAGTTAACTTCTTATTTCTTCAAAAGACCAAAAGAGGCCAGACTCAATATCAAAACATAAGATTACAAGAGCTGGATACAACCTTCGGTCAAAAAAGAAAGTCATCGTCGATGATCATTAAGAAGTCAAACAAGATCGGCACAACTTTGCTAGAACAAACACATGAGTCAACCATTGGTATGGATTCAAGGAAAAGAAGAGGAGAAATGAGGATTACAAAAAACATTTCAGTATGTATAAAATCCTCCGCAATTTCATACTCTTTGTCCAAACTTGTCCAGGAGAAGTATGGTCCTCGACCAAACTTGCATTCAAGGCAAGTTCGTCATAATTTACTCCTTCCAGGGGAGAATAAACAGGAGAATCTTCCAGATAATGCATAATATCTGTATCGGAAGGCGGAGGATCAATTTTATTTTTGGTCCAGTCAGGAGGAGGAAGGCCCAGGTTGGTAAATACTTCAGGATGGCAAACAGCACTGTAGGGAGTCGTATCAAAATGAGGATCCTTCCTTAGTACTGATTCCCATACTTCTTTCTCACCATCCCGGTATGCCTGCAAGTTATAAGCATTCAGTATATCAACAAAGGGCTTACTGTGTAAATACTTGAAGATGCAGGCTTTGCGAACATCAGTTGTAAGGGATTCGGGCAAAGGAACGACAGCTTGCCTTTGAGGTAACGTTTCAGATCCTTTGGCTCCTGACTTTCCAACTCCTCGCTCCAGTTGCCGAATCTTCTCCTTGGAATCATCCAAGTCTGACCGAAGACGATCGATCACCAAATTCTTTTCTCCTGCAACCTCCCAAGCTAGTTTCTTAAGGTGAGCAATCTCAGCATCTTTAGCTTCAGAGATTTCCCGAAGCCTGGAAACTTCATTGCTCAACCTATTGAGCCTAGAGGCTGCTTCCACTTGGTTGTGGAAGTTACCAGTAAGGCTCCTGCAAACGACTTCCGAGTTAAAAAGGAGCAGAAGAGTAATATTCAGAATCGAAAGATAATAATGAAGAAAGACTTACATCACCATTGACTTCATAAAGACATCGTCTGGAAATTTGGAAAGAACTGCGCTCTCAGAAGTCATTCGAGCAGTAGTGCACCATTCCAACGCTTTGTCAAACTCGTTTGACACTAATTCAGGCGAAGGATGAGAAGGATGAGCTACATCAAGAGAAGGATGAGCTGCATCACTTGTCACCCGACGACGCTTCCTGGTGGCAAAATCCTTCGACTCCAAAGGAGAGAAAGAGGATGCCAAACAAGCACTAGAGTTGGAAATAGGAGCAGCACCTGCTGGAACTGCACCACCATCAGATGCCAACATAGTTGCCGCAGATGCCAGAAGAGTCTCCTTCAGGGGTGCACAAACGGTCTCTGGGGCGGGGCGTCAGCAACGCCATCAACAGTGGAGTGATCAAGATCTTCCTGGGAAGCACGAGCGATCACTTCAGGCAGAAGAGGCGTAGGGGCGGCATCAATAGAAACTGTGGGAATATGACTTGAAGATTCACCAACAGTATTCGCCTTACGCTTGGAGGATTCACTAGCTGAAACCACCTCACTGGCCCCAACCACCGCCGATGGAACGATTTTCTTACAAGATTTTGCTCTGATAAAGTTCGGATCGATTCTAGGAGCCACTGTACACACAGAAAAAACCGTATCAGTACAGCAATCCAACAACAACAGCAACAAGGGAAAACTCTAGTTCTCTGTCAAATATGCAAACCCGATTAACTAAACCCTAAGTAATACTACTGTGCAGTTTACTCAGGGGGAAGGGGAAAGAGATGAGTAATCAAAAAACTCACTTGTTCAGAAGTTGATAGAGTTATTGTTGGAGTACGAGGAATACGGAAGCAAGAAGGAGGACGGAAGGTCGCTTTAGCAAATCTAACTTGCAGATAGCAGGATAGATGGAGAGTACCCACGAAGGCTTTAAATAGCCTCCGGTATTGAGACAACTGTTGAGAGCCAAAGGCAACCAATGGCCAAGATCGAAAAGACGCTTCAAAATCCACAACAAGCAAGATCAACGGTCAGAGGGAGGCCACATGGAAACATGTGGAAGCGAGCACCCGATGCAAGAATACCTCCAACCGTCGCACCGCCATTGTGATAATGGATGTATTACCGATTCATTGGAAATAGTGAATGGTATACTAAGGCAAGGAAACGTTTGGACTTCACGGATACCAGAAGGGAAACGTGTGGACTTTGCAGTAAATGAAGGAGTGGGGAAGATTAATGCATCTTTCCGAAATGTATCTTCATAATATCTTTACAAGATTATCATTCGTCGAAGAATATGAAGTTAAGTGATAAGTTTTATCATTTATATTTTGATATTCAAGACAAGATTTCGATAGGAGATGGGGAAATAGTAAGGCCAACATGAAAAAGAAGTGTCTATTCATTAGCAAGGAGGTCAATCTTTACCAAAAAAAAAAAAAAAAAAAAAAAAAGAAGAAGAAGATAACTCCCTAAGCCTCTTCTTCATTGTTGCCCGAGGAGCCCTGGGCAGGGGGACTTTTCTCAGGATCCTGAGAAGAGACTTCCTCAAGATGGTCGTTGTCAGAGTCCTCTTTAGCAGCAGCTTGTGACTTTTCTTCTGGAAGCGCTGGCTCGTCAGCAAGATATGCCTCATATTGTGGGTCAGTTGGAAAAGGATCATCTTCTTCCTGAGCCCATTCTGGGAGATCCATGCCTAATTTCCCGAAGACCTCTTTATGGCACACCTCACGAAAGGGAGCAGTATCGAAGGAAGGGATTGATGCAAGAATTCGCTCCCAAACGTCATTCTGCCCCAAGCGATAAGCTTGGATGTTGTAGGCACCCAGCAATTGGGAGAAAGGTACGCTGTTCAGGTACTTCCGAACACAATCTTTCTGAAGCTCTGGCTTGATGTGCTCGAGCTTGGTAGGAATCGCCAACTTCAAGTATTCTTCGTTCTCTGCACACTTAAATTCCAGTCTGTCACCAAACAATGTGGCAGCTTCTCTGCTCCTCTTGGCCTCGCGCTTGGCAGCAACAACACGAGCCTTTGAAGAATTAAGGGCCTCCTTGAGGGAGTTCACTTCTTCCTCGTGCTTTCTTTGCAGCTCCTCGGCAACTGCGATAAGCCGGTCTATCTCGGAATTGGCTTTGGCCAAATTCTCTTCACGGGTTTGCAGCAATGAGCTGTTGCGGCCAACCCGGCTCAATGCTTCCATGTGTTGATAGAAGCTCAACACAGCATTCCTGGAAAGGCAGAAATTATCAGAAGAAGTCATAAGAAATTATGAAAAAATAAGTAAGCAAGAAGACCGGTACCTTGTGGATTGACTAACAAGGGCAACGTCGTCCAGGGTTTCAAATTCTTGGCGATCAGAAGGAATAAGACTGAGGGAGCTCCACTCTGCAGCTTTCTCAGGGTCTTGTGTCACCTTGTCGGTCAATTTCAGGGTCCACTGGGGGGTGAAGACCTCCTCACAATCCGCAGAATTTTTGGATTTTGTATGGGAGGAAGCATCAACTATATCATGCCTCCTTTTGGTTCTTACGGAGGAGGAGACATTAGACCTCTCCACCATCGGCTTTTTCCCTTTACCCGAAGCATCAGCCACGGGCCTGATATTCCTGATACCCCTGTAAGAGGGGTCGGGAGAGGGAACAGAAGCCTCTTGATCAACGGTCAAGGCTCTAGGCGATCGTTGCTCGGCTATCACAATGGCCCTAGCGGCATTCACTGCAGACTCTCGGGGTTCATTCTTGGAGGCACTGCAAAGAAGAGCAAGAGTCAGAATTAAAGATGTATCACTTCAGTAAAATTCAAGGATGATGGTTAGAAGCTCACAATGAGCCAAGTCCCAGTACTGAAGAATGGAGTTATACTCCACCTCAAGTCCATGTATCTCTTGATACCATGGAATGGATTTGATCTTCCTGATGGCCGCCTCGTCTTCTTTGGATAAGGGAAGGCCCAGGTTATTCTCAGAAGAAGAAGTACACCGCCTCCAGACGGTCGGGAAGTTAAGATCTGATGGAGGCGCTCGGCAGAAAAAGTATCGTTCGCGCCATCTTTTGTGGTTAAAAGGGCAAGTTCCTTTGACAAGGATGCTGCCCCTCCAATCAAGTTCAGCCTTATTGCATTTAGACAGAAAAACCCAGCAAGGAGGATGGGAGATAGAAATAGCATGAAAATGCACAAAAAGAGAAAGAGATGGTGTAATGCCAAGTTTAAAACACAAACCCAAGAAGTCGACGATGAGACGCCAGTTATTGGGAAGGAGCATTCCAGGGCAAATGTCCCAGTGATTTAGAACAGTTGAGAACAAAGGATTAAAAAAGGGAAAGCGAACCCCGCTTTCCAGTGTATCTATATACAAAGAAAACTCACCCGAAAGGGTTGAATCAACCCTCTCATCAGGATGGGGAGCCCTAACCTGATAAGAGGAGGGAAAATCAAAATTTTGGATTGCTGACAGGAGGGTTTCCTCCTTGAAAATGGAAGGGACAGAGCCAGGTCCGCCCTCAGACCTGGAATTTGAGGCTACCTAGAAGACTCGGCAGTTACCCTAGGAGTCTTGGAAGATCCAGACTCAGGAGGGATAGAAGGAGTTTTGGTTTTTCTCTCCAAACTTTTTTGAGAAACTTCAGCAAATTCGCGCCAGAGGACGCTTAGGGTTTTATTATCACTATCCGACTGCTCGGAAGGAGGGGAAGCAAAAGCTTCGTTACCACTACTATTACTAACACCGGGTACCGAGAGAAACCCTATTATCCGCCATTACTTGTTTCAGTAAGGTACAAAAAGAAAAAGACCAGTAAACTTACTGATTCAGTGAAGCAAAAGCTCGAGAGCAAGAAGGCGCGAAGCGACTTAACGAAGGTTCAAATTCCAGACAAGAAGAATGAAACCTACGAAGACAACGAACCGCTTTTAAAACACCCACACGAGTGTTCGGGAATCTGAACGATCGAGATTGATTCAAAATCGACGATCGAGATTAGAAGACGTTTTGAAAGTTTGAATTCACGAATCCGAAACAGGCATTTGGAAACCGTCGCTTGGGTTACGTGAGCCACGAAAGATCAACTGCAAGGAGACACGTGGCATTACCCTCACAACGCTCAAGAAAAAGTGACCACCACATTAAATGTGATATGACATTTAATGGAACACGCAGAGACTATTGCCTGACGAAAAACCCAGTTAAAAACCAAGCCCTCGGGATCGACCGAACACTTGGTCTGGGGGGCTCGTGATATGGAGAAAATATGATCGAACTGGGTTCATACTTGGTTTGATCCTCGACTCCGGTTGAGACGGAAGGAATCGACTTGCTCCCGAGCGAACCGAATCCATAAGATGACTTGTTGAGGAAGAAAACTTATTCAGCTATAATCACGCCCTAATCCAACTTATGGATTAGGTTAATTACCCTAATGATGGCAGACTCAAATTGACGGCTGCGGCTAATCATTAACGAAGGGATAATCATCGTATAACCTGGAGGTTATCTCAGGAGTCCTCTACTAGTCCAAACTAGTAGAAGTCTATTGATCAACGAATCTAACTGTTAAGATCCAACGACTACCCGAAGAAGGCTCAAGTGCATCCAACGAAGGAGATTCGAAGGTACACTCTATATAAACCTCACTGCCATACGAGGTGAGGGAGGGAGATTCACATACACACTGGTAGACGTAAACTATCAGAAGCATACAATTTAGATCACCTTTCCAGTTCTTCATTCCTTAGCTCTGTGCTTCTAGCAGAGCCGTTTGTGATTAAGTTCATCAACTGACTTAGCCTTCGGAGGTGGACTCCCGACCCCCGTGGTCGGGCCACATCTGACGCTTTCGTTTTGCAGGTCATCACGAGGAGATCTAAGGGCTGAGCAGATTTTGGACGCATCACTTAGTGCTCTACAAAGCGGCGGCATCAGACCCAAGAATCCAAGGCAAGCTCTCACCTACATGGGAAGGGCCGTATGTCATCGAGAAAGAGACAAAGCCAGGGACTTACAAGTTAAAAAACTTAGCCACAGACGAGATGATTGACCGAACTTGGAATTCCATGAATCTTTGAAAATTCTATCAGTAGAATTAGTCAAGATATGTAGCACTTGCAAGCAAGTTGAAAGACCATATCATTTTCAATAAATCCATGTCTACATTTTTTATATCCTTTTTCTCAAAAAGAAAGTTATAGCGAAAAATATACAAGTATTTCTTCAAGTCAAGAAGAACCCAAGAGAGTTCTTGACAAGTTATAAAACCCGAGAGCGTTCTTAAGATCAAGAAGAACCCAAGAGAGTTCTTGACAAGTTCAAGAACCCGAGAGCGTTCTTAAGATCAGGAAGAACCCAAGAGAGTTCTTGACAAGTTCAAGAACCCGAGAGCATTCTTAAGATCAAGAAGAACCCAAGAGAGTTCTTGACAAGTTCAAGAACCTGGGAGCGTTCTTAAGATCAGGAAGAGCCTGAGAGAGTTTTTAACTTATAACAAGTTTAAGAACCCAAGAGTGCACTTCAAAGCAGAAAAGAACCCAAGAGAGTTTTTGACAAATTCAAGAACCCAAGAGCGTTCTCAATGATTTAGAAGAGCCCAAGAGTGTAAAATCCACCTCTATCCTAACCCTGACCCTAACCCGGATCCACTATTGTTTTGAGGTCAGAAGACCCGAAGCGGTGGTAGAAGAGAGTTATGAACCCTTTTGATTGATAATTATGAGTAAGAAACTGAGCCCATGGACATTGACGATGATACCCCTTACTTGAGTACATTGTCGGTGTTTAGTGAAAGTCAGCGCATCGGAGAAGAGTGATTTAGTTGAAGTACTAATGGACTCACATGCACAATCCGAAGGTATTCCCCAAAACTAGACTTCTTGATTGAATTGTAGAAGAAAACCCCATTCAATTTGATCTTGTATAGCCCTCCAAACCCCTGTCCGAAGTTGCTGAACAAAACCTAATTTTCTGTTGAATCATAGTTTGGTCGATTCTCTTTGGTCGATGCCATCGACCAAGGACCGTCGACCAAAGTTGCCCAGTTAGACAAGTTAATGATTCTTGGAATATTCCCTATTCTATTTATACTAGCCTCATGTTTTGAGCCCTATTGCAATCATTTTCACTCCTAAGAACGTGGGGAGAGCTTCCCAAAGCACCTCCTAGTCATTTGTGAAGAAGATTCTACCAAAACTCATTGTCAATCATTGTTCCTTGTCTCCATCAACAACTACAAGGTATGATTCATCACTTCCACTCTATTCTATCCCCTTTTTTTTTTTTTCCCCCGGGGGGAGGCGCAAAAAAAAAAAAAAATTTTTTTTTTTTTTTTTTTTTTTTTTTTTTTAGGGGGGGGGGGGACCCCCCAACCCCAACCTGGGGGAGTTTTTTTTGATTGTTTCTACCAACTTAAAGCCCCATTGGAATTCCTTTTATGTAGTCCCAACTTACACTATCTCTATTACTAATCCTTTGTGTACCTTGGTGTTACTAACCACCCACTCTTTTTTCTTTGATCCCGGTATGGTAATCCATGCAATAGTAAAAACTCCATACTTTTTATCTTTTGCCCCCGCTTCAAGCCCTGATGATTAATCAATCTTGGGGTAAATAGTTTATACCGCTTTACTTATGTTTACTTCCACCCAACTCTTGTACATTGGGAATGAGACTCAATCTTTTTACTGCGAATTTTTAAGCTGTTTTGTTTCACTCATATAACTATCTGCTTAAGTTCATTAACTGGAATGATTAATAAAAAGATAAAATTATCTAGTCAATACATTCAACTTCTTTAATAGAACTAGAAAGCAAAGTCAAAGTTCAAATAAAGTTCTAGTAAATTAAAAATTTATTTGTAAATTTAAATTAAAGTAAAATTTTAAATTAAATAAAAGTTTATGTCCCGACGAATCGCACGTAGAGATATTGATAACACACATAGAGTTAATGGTATTTCATAACTAATTGATTGAGCAGCAGCTCGTAGACCACCTGAAAAAGAATATTTATTATTTGATCCATATCCTGACATAAGAAGCCCGATAGGAGCAATACTTGAAATGGCAATCCATAAAAAAACACCTATATTGAGATCAGCTAGAACAAGACGATAGCTAAAAGGAATTACTGAGTAACTTAATAGAATTGATATGACCGCGATAGATGGTCCAATACTGAATAGACGAGTATCCCCTCTAGATGGAAGAATATCCTCCTTTAAAAGGAGTTTGGTTCCGTCTGCTAGAGCTTGAAGAATTCCCAAAGGGCCGGCGTATTCAGGTCCAATGCGTTGTTGTATCCCGGCGGATATTTCTCTTTCTAACCACACAATAACCAGTACTCCTATAGTGATTCCTGATACAGGAGAAAAAATAGGGACAAGCAGCCATATGAGCTCATAGGCCTCTTTTAAGGATTCCGGTCTGGAAAAAAAATTGATAGCTTGTGTTTCTGTCGTATCAATTATCATTTCAACGATCAACTTCTCCCATAATAATATCTATACTACCTAGTATTGTCATAATATCAGCCAATTTCATTCTTTTAACTAACTGAGGAAGAATTTGCAAATTTATAAAACCCGGTGGACGAATTTTCCATCTCCAAGGAAAAACACTCTGATCTCCTATCAGAAAAATTCCCAGCTCTCCTTTTGGGGCTTCCACTCTTACATAAAGTTCTTGTTTCGACAATTCAAAAGTAGGAGAAGGTTTTTTGCTAATGAATCGATATTCAAAATCATTCCATTCAAAATCCTTTGTTCTATCAAAGCGTCGGACTTCTAAATTTTCATAGGGTCCTCCCGGAATTCCTTCCAGAGCCTGTTGAATAATTTTTATGGATTCCTTCATTTCATTAATTCGTACTAAATAACGAGCTAAAGAATCTCCTTCTTTTTGCCATTGAATTTCCCAATCAAATTCGTCATAACATTCATAATGATCAACCTTACGAAGATCCCATTGGATTCCGGAAGCTCGTAGCATTGGTCCCGATAAACCCCAATTTATTGCTTCTTCTCCACCAATAATGCCCACCCCCTCAACTCGCTCCAAAAAAATAGGATTCTGCGTAATAAGCTTTTGATATTCAGCAACCACTGTTAAAAAATAATTGCAGAAATCCAAACATTTATCTATCCAGCCATGAGGTAAATCAGCAGCTACTCCTCCGATACGAAAATAATTATGCATCATTCGCATACCCGTGGCAGCTTCAAATAGATCATATATCAACTCTCTCTCTCTGAAAATATAGAAAAAGGGAGTCTGTGCACCGATATCCGCCATAAAAGGACCAAGCCATAACAAATGAGAAGCTATACGACTTAGCTCTAACATAATAGCTCTGATATAGCTGGCTCTTTTAGGTACTTGAATGTTTCCCAACTGTTCTGGTCCATTTACTGTTATTGCCTCTGTGAACATAGTAGCTAAATAATCCCAACGTGTTACATAAGGCAGATATTGTATAATTGTTCGGTTTTCTGCAATTTTTTCCATCCCTCTGTGTAAATAACCCAATATGGGTTCACAGTCAATAACATCTTCACCATCTAGAGTAACGATGAGTCGAAGAACACCATGCATTGATGGATGTTGAGGACCCATATTGACTATCATAAGGTCTTTTCTTGTAGCTGGTCATTTTTTTTTCCCCTTCTTTTTCCTCCCACCACCCGCCGAAAAGAAAAGAAATTCAAAAAAATTCAAGATCTAATAAATCAAATAATTCAAAATCAAACCTTGCAACCATCACTCCAAGTGTCCACTCTTGCTTAACCTATGATCCCCTCACTCATCTATTGATGCTATGCTCTCATTTCAAGCCTTGCATATACATTCTTTGACTTTCTTCTTAACATCATGCCTTCTTGTACAAAACTGAGGTATGTAGTGTACTTTGTACATGTTTATCAATTGCATATGATCCTAATCACATTCCTATAAGTTTCCTTAGCTAAGGCATGCCCTTTCAATGTCAATGCAATCAATTTCAATCCATGCTATGATGCTCGTCTCTTGAACTTAGTAGCTCAATTTGAGGCTTTCTATTTAGACCATTAGATTATGTAAATTCCTTGATTTGTAGTGTCCTCATACTGTTCTTAAGCATTCCTCCAAGTTCTGGATCGATCCGAACCCCGGAAGACCAATTTCGGACCAAAATCCTCAAAACCCACTATTCTGTCCCGAAGACATTTTGGTCGATCCTCTTTGGTCGATGCAATCGACCGAGGACCATCAACCAAACTTGTTGTTGATAGCAACCTTAGCCAGTTTTGACCCGTTCGACATCCGATCTTCCCGATTTCTTCTCTAACTTCTTATTTATGTTTGTTTAGGGTCTTAACACTACTTTTGGATCATTCCTTGGTAAATTCTTGATTCATCATCAACTCAACCTAAGGTAAGGATAGTTATCTCCATAAACATTTTGGCCATGAGCTTATGTTTGGTACTTATACTTAATGAACATGGTCTCTTAATTACTCTTGATTATTATAGGACTGCTATACATGTCTTAGAACTCTTAGAACAATAGTATTGTGATTTCATATACTCTTGTTAGAATGATTTATTATTCTTGTTATTTATATTCATGATGGATCAATTCAATATTATGATTTAACTTGTTTCATGATGATGTATCAAATGTATGAGATATGATGGACTTGAGCATGTGATTGCCTAGGTATAACTTGGGATTGGGAAGTGTCCTATTGATGCTTCTGTCCTTGGGCATCGGAGGGAATAATATGGGATGTTCTCCGAAGTTGCCTATCAACACTTTCCTGGGTTATTGGATGACATACATAGGATTGTCTAGTTGTGTGGCTAGGATTGTCCTTGTCGTGTCAGACCCGAATCGGAAGAGCATTGAGACCGAACGACCCGTGGTAGTGTATGGTTGGATGGGCACTCAAGACCGATAACCAACCCAGGAGAGGACATGAACCATGCTACGGATACCCGAAAGGGGCCATTTATCGGTAGGGTTGCATATGGTTAGACTTGGGCTCACGGGCGCTCAAGACCGGTAACCAACCCGTGAGAGGACGTGAGAGCTTCCCGTTTACTATTTGTGGATGACCAATAGGGTTGATGAGTCTGTAATTCGGGATTACGCTGACTCTAGTGTGAAGGATACCAGAAAGGTTGGCCTGAGGCGAGGAATGGACGTATCTGGATCTGAGTGGATGCGACTAAGTAGATGACCTGCATTGGGCTAGGCTTTACCGTGACGTGCGCCAATACTTATACCAAATGGTGATGTGAGAGAGTAGTGACCGAATCCCCTACCATGGTTTGAGAGGACTTTACCCAATTACTACTGCATTCCCAAGATATGGAATTGGTAGAGGGAGAGTGATTGACGACCCAAAGAAGTATGGTGCTATGACTTAAAGCATGTCTACCATAGAGACTAGCATTCATAGAGTTATAACCATACTTGTATCATATGTCTCATATCACATTACATTATGTTATGACCTGTATTTGTATGATTTTAAATTATGGAATAACTGCCTTGCTGAGTTCTTTTGAACTCATTCCTTTTGTGCAATTGTTGTTAGATTTTCTCGCAGGTATCGAAGACTCTAATGGCTCATTCTACGAGACAGACCTTGATTCCTCATACTACCCTCCGGGTGGTAGCTACGGTGAGGATCAAAGTTATGGTGCCAAAGAGGATTATTTTGCATACCAGGGTTAGCCCCACTTTGGTGAGGGAGCGGCCGTGCTGGGCTTTCTTCGTCCACACCTATGAGGAGACGATCATTAGGATAGAAGAAACCCTTGTGTAGTGCCCCATTTCCCTAGATTATTGTTAAACACTTTGGATATGTAATTAACTTTCTTGGAGTTACTCTTTAAAACATGGATTGTAACTTAACTAGATTTTACTACTTTTCCACTTCTTTGAGAGAGTGACTTTTACTCATCCTCTCATTTTCATGATTACACTTATACACGTGGTATTATTTATTTCCGCACTCTGATTAGTTGATCTTATCTTATTCATAATATCTATTGTTTATTGCTTTTACCTTGATTATTATTGTTCATGATTGTGTTATCGCATATGTGGGAGGCATGGTCCCTCGATGCTTGATCCTTGGAGTGTGGATCACATTCCTGGGTATGCCAGATAGGGTACTGGCTAGGTGGATGTGACAAAGAGAGTTCTTAACTTATAACAAGTTTAAGAACCCAGGAGCGCCCTTCAAAGAAACCTAACAAAGGATCCACAAAGGGTAGAGATCTCTCAGAGGCGTCACACTCGGGTACCTACTCGGGTAGCCTTTCGGGAGAATTCCTCTACCACTTATGAAAACCAACGGGAAGGATTTCGTATGATAGAGTTTTCTCCAAGGCGTCACACTCAGGAAATCCCTTGGGTAGCCATTCGGGAGAAAACCCAATATCTCACAACCTAAGCCCAAGGAAGGCTCTCATAAGGGAGGGGCTCGCCAATTTCAGACACTCATCTCGGGGAGTCACTCGGGTAGCCCTCGGGAGGAAATCCAGGCATTTCCTTCTAAAAGAAGACTCTAGAGACTGCTCTAAGTCCTCACACTCGAGGTTCATTCGGGTAAGAAACTCTGGCAGGGCTAATAGCATAAAGCATCAAGGTTTTCAACGCATCAATTACCTCTAAGGCATTCCACTAGGGGAGTGACTCGGGTATATAGTCAGGTGATATAAAAGCTTAATGCCTCAGAGAAACGCAGATCACTAAAAGCTAATCTTCTGCAAAATATTACAGAAACAATAGTTCAAACAAGTTCAAAAGATGTGGCCGCAAGGACCAATATTACAAAAAAAACAATTTCTAAGATGCAAACTTAGCAAGTACTTGTAAAAATTACAAAGTAGTAGAAAAGGAGTTCAAACTGGCGGAAGAAAAGTTCAAGAAATTCAATTCTTCTCGGGAGGATTCTCTGGATTCTCTTTCTCGGGAAGTGCTTCGTCGGGAATCCATTTCGCATGGCAATCTCTAGTGTCCTCCTCTTCATCTTCATCAACATAAAGAAGAGGATCAAAAGGACTATCAGGCTCCTTGCATTCGATACCTTCAGGGCACATGTGAAACCCAGCCCTGACCCTAATCCAAAAACATTGTTATTTGTAGGTCCAGTGACCCGAAGTAAGGCAAGAAGTCATCTTTGGGCCATTTCTGTTGAAGACTTGATGGCTGGATTGGAATCCATGAGTGTTGATGCCAGTGCCCCTTCTATGGAAACTGCACCCTGATGAAGATTGGATTAGTTGATGGTCTTGGAGTGGTCTC
Organism: Hakea prostrata; assembly: GCF_041222555.1. Classification (NCBI taxonomy): domain Eukaryota; kingdom Viridiplantae; phylum Streptophyta; class Magnoliopsida; order Proteales; family Proteaceae; genus Hakea; species Hakea prostrata. Next base: position 32,208,547 of record NC_142605.1, on the reverse strand, counting down.
TCGTATTGATTCGAAGGCATTTCTAACTCCTAGGTATGTCACTCTAGGTGTGTGCAAAACCCCTTGATGTTTGGACTTGATCTGAGCCTTCAATTCCCTGTTTTGAAGTTGTTGTCTTGATTGGTCGACTCATTGGTCGATTGGACCAATCGACCAATCAATTGACCAATTGATTCTGTTTTTGAAATTTGAATCCTGTCTCTTCTATTTAAGTCTAATCACGGGAATACTCCGCCTCCTCTGCCTCCTAAGCCTCAGGAACGAGTTAGAACCCTAATCTAACTTATTCCCTTGCATTCCTTGGTGATCTCTCACAAAGACTTGAAGAATTCTTCATCCTCCTACAAAAAAGGTATGATTTCACTCACTCTTTCTTCTATCTCTGATTTTCATTCTTTAATTCTGTTCTTCGTTGAGATCAGGAAGAAGATGATGCACTCTTGCAACCATCTATTCCATGATCTCATCATGTTCTTTAAGATCCATCATCATGATCTTAACCTTAGCCAGTAGAATCTTCAAAACCCTAACCCTAATCCTTTGAAACCCTAACATTGTGTGATCGTCTGGAGAGCTTTTGGTAACCTCCCTTGTATGAGGGAAACCTCTTGGGTAAATTTTTATGAACCTAAACTTTATCATTGAATGACCCTCCTTATTATTTTTGGCTAACAATTTACCTCCCTTCATCCAGAGCTCTCAATTATTTTCCGAGGGAACCAAAAAGGGTAAAACCCTAATTTCTTGGGTAAGATCAAGAACCTCTAGTTTGATCATGGTAACCCAATCAATGTGTTTTCTTTACTATATCTGTAATCCTCATATCCTAGTTCTTGAATCTTTGATTATAATATTTTTCTCTCATAATCTATGTTTAACCTAGTATGTTAACCTTTATGTTCCTAGGTTACAACTTGGGAACTTGTTTTGATTTATGATTTGATATCCTCTATACCCTAGAATACTACCATGATAATTCCCCTCTGATTTGTACCCTTTTGAACCATCGAATTCAGTTCTTGATTCTCAAAATTCGGATTCTTGTAGGCCACTGTCTGCATTGGTCGACTGGTCCAGCAGACCAATCAATCGACTAATGAGTACATCAACCTCAATCTTGGCCTGTTTTGATTGATTTATGATCTTTTCCTTTATGCATCTTTCCTAACATGTTGTGTGCCCTTGTTTAGGACTGTCTTCTCAGGTTTAGTCAAGATCATACTTGATTCTTTAAGATCCTATCCAAGTTAGAAGGTAAGGACAGTTAATTCCTTAACTACATAGATTGCTTGTTCTCTGGTTTCTACTTTATGAAACTATGAGATTACCTACTGTTATTGTATTTTAATTCTGATCTCCTATTGTGGGAACAAAGTAGCACTTGTTTATATTGTCTTTTTATTATTCATGATATATGAGTTACTGATTATTGCCTAATCTGATTTTTGCTTTTACATTCTCTTGTATATGATAAACTGCTGGTTGTGTATGTCATGACTGTTCTGAGAATGTGTTTGCTTAAGTTTGGTTTGGGATTGGGGAGTATCCTTTTGATGCTTCTGTCCTTGGACATCGGAGGGAATAGTTTGGGATGTTCTCCGAAGATGCCCATCGACGCTTTCCCGAATCAATGGTTGTCATACCTAGGGATGTCTAGCAGTGTTTGGCTAGGATATACCTCTCGTTATATCGACCCGATTCGGAAGGGTATTGAGACCGAACGACCCGTGGTAGCAATGGGGATTCACGGGCGCTCAAGACCGGTGAGTTATATCCGTGAGAGGACGGGAATCACATTGTGGGGACCATTTATTGGAGGGTTGTATATGGCTAGACTTGGGCTCATGGGCGCTCGAGACCGGTGAGTTATATCCGTGGGAGGACATGAGAGCTTCCCGTTTACCATATGTGGATAACCAATAGGGTTGATGAGTCCGGTGAGTAATATCCATGACTCTAGTGTGAAGGATACCGGAAAGGATCCCGAGAGGGGAGGAATGGAAGTATCTGGAACTGACTTGATGTAACTGACTAGATGACTTGCATTCGGCTAATCTTTTCCCTGACATGCGCCAGTACTTAAGCCAAATGGTTGTGAGAGAGTGTGTTGGCTTAACCCCCTATCATGGTTTGTCCGAGAGGGATGCCCGGACCCACTACCAACAAGAGCCTTATGCATGACCTACCCAAAGAAGTACGGTGTTATGACTTAAAGCATGTCTACCATAGAAACCAGCATACATAGAGTTTAGATGCGTTCATACTTTATCTGTTTCATACTGCATTGCATCATGCTATGTTTTGCCACATGTTATCTATGATGTTATGGATTAACTACCTTACTGAGTTTCTTTGAAACTCATTCCTTTTTGTATATTCTTTGTTTAGATTATCCTACAGGTACAGATTATTATGACGAGTAGTACAGTGAAGCGCAAGCCGATGAAGCGTATTACACGCAAGGTGCTAGCGACGGTCAAGATTACTCTGATGATCCCCCGGCGGATCAAGCTGCGTACTACTTTTGAAAACAGCATAGAGTTAGAACGGATTCTTTGGATTGACAAAGTCCATACTTATGAAGACATTATCTATAAACTAGAAGACGCTTGATCTTAGTTTATTTCTTAATACATTTGTTTCAGTTGTAATTCCTTTTGACTTTCATACTACGTTCTGCTATATTGGTGAAGTGGGTTTCCGCCTCACTTTACCCTTTTTGATATCATTGGATATCTGGTATCGTTTCCGCACTCTGATTATACTGTTTATCCATTATTGTTTTGTACATTTGTTTATAATATTAAACATTGATTATTTCCTGTTTATGATTATGTTATTGTATATGTGGGAGGATGATTTCCTCGATACTTGATCTTCGGGGCTGTGGATCACACTCTCGGGTATGCCAGTTAGGGTACCGTCTGGGAGGATGTGACAGATTGGTATCAGAGCCCAAAGTTCAAGGAAATCCTAACCACAGAAAATAGTAACAGAACATTCTTGAGTCATAGATCCAGAAGTGACTCATCTACTCTTAGAAGTGAATAATAGAACAGTTGGACTAGAAACTATTAATGAAGCATAACTGAATACTTTTGAATAATACACAATAATTATACTTAAACAATTGTTACTTAATGCAATAAAAGAAAGTGCATAATACACAATAATAAAGTGGAACAAAGAGAACTTCATTAACTTTAAGAAAAGTTTTACAACGATTACATCTGAAAAGCATAATAGAAAATCCTAGTACAGTCTATCTAGGTGATCTCCTCTGATCTCTATAAGCTCGGAACTCCTCTGAAAGCTGAGTCACCTGATACTCTATCCTATCCTGTCGTGACTCCATCCTCTCATATAGCTGCTCCTGTTTGACTCCCATCCTCTCCAGCATGGAAGTCATCGATCTCATCTGTGCACTGAGACCCGAAGTCTCTAGAACTGCATGAGAAGGACCACCTGCCTCGAAGTGCGAGGAAGGGAAATCATGATGCTCCGGCATAGTCTCGTGCATCTCAGTATCATCTCCGGCCTGATCATCATCACTGTCAGGACCGACATCCTCTCCACCATCCTCCCGACTCCTGCTCATCCTCTCGTTTCATCATCCTCCTCACCCTCCGGGACCAGGAGATCTCACCGTCCGTGTCAGTCCCATCTGACGTACCATCCTAGTCCCCATGACGTATCCTCGTGGACCAGTGTCCACTGGTGTATCCTCGAAACTTACCCCGAAATGCCTGAAGATCAAAGTCAGTAACCTCCCATAGCAAAGATTTCACATGCTAGGCCGCAGAACCAGATCCAGCATGACCTGCTGTATGATGTAGGAAAGGTCGATCTCGAAGCCCATGTAGATGCGGTAGATGACTATGGCCTCCATCACTGTGACCCTATGGTGATGTCTAGCCTTCGGCATGATGTTTCGACCGACGATGCGACCGATAACTCGTGCAGAATCTATCATCTGTCTGTTGTTCCTGGGAGTGAAGCACCGGCGGTTGTCCCACAGTGTGTTGCATATCTCGCGCAACTCGTATGGCATCAAGTAGCTATCTATATATGCTCCTGCAGGTATCCATACGCATTCATCTGGGTAGTGAGGGACCGCAAGATCTCGGCTAGTGATCTGATGGAAAAACAAATCTGAATCTGGAAGACCCTGCTCCTGAGGACAAGTTTAAGTGGATGCCCTGGACCTCTAGCCTCCTCGGTGTAAGTAAGGTTGCTGAAGAACAACCTCACTAGCTCAGGATATACAGGCAGATTATCTGTGAAAAGATGAGTCCACTGCAAGGTGTCGAACCTCTGCTGTATCCTAAAGACTCAGAGCTGGCGAAGGTTTAATAGACGTCCTAGCTCGATCTGGCAGTATCTGAAGTAGGCCTCATACAGGAACTCGGCCTGTGGAGTGTCGAAGCGCTCTGGCCTCCGGACATGCTGTCTAGGCTCTGAAGGAACCTGACCTCTACCTCTGAGTGCCCCTACTATGCGACCTCTACCTCGTCCGCGTACTCCTCTAGGCATAGTGAATATCTGTGGAAGAGACAATGACATTGTTGGTTAAGTACTATTTCAAGATTTAAGCCAAAAGTGTATTTTCGTAATTTTTCGGAAAATTTCAAATTTGGGGGAAATTTGATTTGAAGATACTAGCATGTGCATAATACTTGGAATTTCATGTCTATGAAATTTATTTGATGAAATTCGATCGAAAACTTGATTTAAAGCGAAAAATTCAGCAAGAAGGAATTTGGGGATTTTGCATTCTATGTCAAAATTGGTTTTTTTGAAAATTTGAAATTGGTTAAATCAAACTATATGGACATATCTACATTATCATTTTGAGCATGTAGCAATTGATTTCATGCGAAAACTCCAAGCGGTTTGTGAGAAATTGAAATTTTTCTAAAGTTAACGATTTCGATACGAAAACCTTGCGAGAAGTGCAAGAAGGTGTTAGAACTTGTTGTCTATGCATGGCATTGTGTTTAAAACCTAGGGAATATGTTTCTAAGTATTCCTAAACATGATTTCTAACAATGGATACAAGTAAAACATGGATTTGATTGAAATGCAAGCATGATAAGATGAAAGTAAAAGAGAAAATGTTAGTTTTACCTTGTGTTTGATGAATGTGAGTTATGGTTTTGTTGTTGAAGCACTTGAATCACCCAAGGATGCTTGGAAGAACCTTAGAAGATGTTTCCCCAGAGCTCACTCACTTGTGGAAGATGTTAAAATGAAGTTTGGATGTGAAAATGAGGCTTATAATGCGGATTTTCGTATTCTGTGAGCATTGGTCGACTCATTGGTCGATTGGGTCAATCGACCAATCAACCGACCAATGGACCCAGTAACTCCATTTTTGGTTGAAATGTTGGAAAATGTGATTTTTGTCCTATGAATTGTTGTTGGATGACTAAATGGATGTATTTGAGCATGATTTAAAATTTTCAAATCATTTGGAAATGTTGATTGCATTGAAACATCGAAATTTGGTATTTTGACGTTTCCGGTTCTTGCAGAATGGTTACTCTGAGAAGTGGGCGTGGCGAATCCAGTGGTCGTGGTGAGATACCTGAAGGTGGTCATGATCAGCAGACTGGTGACCAAGGTACCCAGGACATACCAGGTGCCCCGAATGTCGGAAGCTTTCATGATATTGCCAACATCATGGGCAATATGATGCAACAGCAAGCAGCCCAGTTTAATCAGATGTTGACGGGTTTCATGACACTACATAATGAGACTCGTGTTGGTGTTAATGTGAATCCTCATGCCGCAGTTCTTAATGCGAGTGGCCTTGCTGGAACTCCTCATATTCGCCTGATGGAGAGTTTTCTGAAGATGCAAGTGCCCAGCTTTACTGGTGTTACCAAGGATCTCTTGTTCCCAAACAAGTGGATTCGTGAGTTGGAAAAGGCTTTTCGTCATCTGCAATGCTCCGAAGCTCAAAAGATTTTGTTTGCTGAACAGAAGTTGCAGCATGAAGCCGATGCTTGGTGGACTTCCACTCGGCCTGTTTTGGAAGGTTTGCATGCAGGTGTTGTAACTTGGGATTTGTTCAAAGAGGCTTTTTGCATGAATTATTTCCCTGAGGCAGTGAAGGATGCGAAGGAAGCTGAGTTCATGGTTCTCACACAAGGATCCTTGTCTGTGTTAGAGTACCAACAGAAGTTTGAGGAACTTCATTTCTTTGCTCCTGATTCTCTGAAGCCTGATATTGCTAAGGCAAAGAAGTTCTTTAAGGGATTGTGCCCTGCCATTAAAGGCTATCTCACTGTCCAGCCTATAGTGAGCTATGCCGAAGTGGTGCAGAACTCATAGAATTTGGAAGAAAATGAAAAGGAGAATGCTCGAGTGCAAAGGCCTTGACAGTCTAGAAACCCTAGTTTGGTGGACCGTAATGATCAGCGCTTTGTGAGACCTACACCCTATCCCACTCCTGTTTTTCAGCCTAGGAGTATAGGTCAAAGCCCTGGTTTTCGACTGTGAAACCCGGCCCTAACCTTAACCCGGATACTCTTTGATTGTAGGTCCGAAGACCCGAAGTAAAAGTGAAAGTCAACTATGGGCCATATTGGTAGATGATATAGTGTTCGACTCCGAACCTATGGAGATTGAAGATGATGCCCCATACTTGAAGTCAGTGTTGGATATAGAGAAGAGACTGCACCTTGATGAAGAGAAGATTAGTTGATGACCTTAGAGCTTGGTGGGATATGATTTAAAGCCATTTTTCCATGCAAGGTATGTTATATAATATGTTTTTAAAGTTTCGTTTGATTCTGAGTAGTGGAAGACCCTCAAATCCCTATATTTGGCTTTGCTGTCAGCCTGGGTCGAGTTCTTGGGTCGACTGCCCAATGCTACCCAGCCAATCGACCCAGAGTTGCTGAACTCGAACAGAATCTTCTGTTTTGAGAATCTTGCTATATATACCCCATGACTTCGTGATTTTAGTATCCCTAGCCTCCATAACACTTAGAGAACGAAGGGAAACCATCTCCAAGCCTCCAAGAGTGAAGAAGAAGACCTAATCTTGCAATCTTGCAAACTCTCTCTCTTGTTCTTCAATTAAAGGTTAGTAATCTATCTTTTATGTTAATGATTTATTCTTTCTATGATCACTCTCATCTCCCGAACTGAGATTATGATGAAGATGCTGCAACCTTGTAGTCATATCTTTACAATCTCTTTTCATTCTCTTGTACTATGATCATCTCATTCATTCTTGACATGATTCTTATGATTTCTTCTTAAACTATGATAATATTTCCTATTTTGATTCATTCTAGCATTATAGATGCCTCTCTATGATTATTCATACCTCTGATCTACTATGTTCTTGTACTAGAATGAAATCTAATCATCTCTAGTTCATCTCTTTCATTCATAGCATGTTTCCAATGAAAACTATGATTTTTACCAAAATAGAAACTATGGTTCTAAATTAGGAAGTAATGTTTTAATGGTGGTTTGATGTCTAAATTATACTTTCTAGGCTTAGACTACTGTGTTAGACAATCCCTCCAAGTTTCGTCGCATTCCGGTTTGTGTAGCATAGGTTTCGGATCAAGATTCCCTTTTTACTTTCGGATTTGCCTTCCTAGGTCGGCGGCCAATGCTACCCCCAATCAACCCCGCAACACGACTGTTTTCTTCGTCCGGATTTGATTCAAATCATGCTTATTCTTTTAGGACTACTTCTTAATGATTGTGTGATGCTATTCTAGGGATTATTTGCTAACTTTGGATTCATCCTCTTGTTTGTCCGGAATATTCTCGGATCTATTTAAGGTAAGGAAAGTTGTTACCATATTAACATAGATTTGCATAGATTTAGTTTCTAATTTGGGAACTACTTAGAATTGCTACTATTATGTTAGTTTCTATTATGATATGAATGCTGCAAGTACATTAGGATCTTATTTCCTTATTTACTTTATGTACTTGATTATGTATGAATACTTACTCATGTATGTTTCCTTATTTATTTAATCTCGTCTTATTATACTCTTTCATATGATGTGATATTTGTCGTGGATGATATGACTGAATTATGATTGTGATTGCTTAGGTATGATTTGGGATTGGGGAATGTCCTTTTGACATTTCTGTCCTTGGACCTCATTGGGAGTAGTATGGGATATTTCCAATGTTGCCCTTTGACGCTTTCCCGGATTATTGGTTGTCATACCTAGGACTTGTCTAGCAGTGTTTGGCTAGGTTATACCTCTGTTATATCAGACCCGAATCGGAAGGGTATTGAGACCGAACGACCCGTGGTTGCAATGGGGATTCATGGGCGCTCAAGACTGGTAACCAACCCGTGAGGGGACATAAATCACATTGTGGGGGCCATTTATGGGTAGAGTTGCATATGGATAAACTTGGGCTCATGGGCGTTCAAGACTGGTAACCAACCCGTGAGAAGACATGAGAGCTTCCCGTTTACTATATGTGGATGACCTATAGGGTTGATGAGTCCGTAGTCTGGGACTATGCTGACTCTAGTGTGAAGGATACCGAAAAGGTTCGCTGGGGGCGAGGAATGGACGTATCTGGATCTGAGTTGATATGACCAAGTAGAAGACTTGCATTGGGCTAGGCTTTACCCTGACATGCGCCAATACTTAGACCAAACCGTGATGTGAGAGAGAGGTGACTTAACCCCTAACCAAGGAATGTCCAGGAAGGATGCAAGACCCAACTACCACCGGCAGACCCAAGATGCCAAGATGGCTGAGGGGGAGTGATTGACCTACCCAAAGAAGTATGGTGCTATGACTTAAAGCATGTCTGCCTATAGAGATCAGCATACATAGAGTTAGACTCATACATACATTGTTGCCTCATATCATATCATCTTATGCTTTGTTTGTGATACTATGTTATTTATGCTATTATGGAATAACTTGCCTTGCTGAGTTTCTTTGAAACTCACTCCTTTTTGTACAATATCTTTTGTTAGACTATTCTACAGGTTTTGATGGCTATGAAGCGCAATATGAGGAAGCGCAAGATGAAGAAGCGTACCATACGCAAAGTGCTGGTGACTACGAAGATTACTATGAGGATCCCTCGAGTGCTCTCTTGTTACCAGGATTAGCCCTACTGTGGAGTGGGAGCGTTTGAGCATCATCGATGAAGTCTATGTCTATGAGGACATCCTTTATAAAGTAGAAAAGACTCTAGTTTAGATTATATCTTTCTTTCTTGTCTTTAGAATTAGTTGTAATCCCATTTGATTTTCGAACTACATTCCGCTGTACTCGTGGAGTGAGATTCCGCCTCGCTCTACTTTTGATTTATATATTTATTGGTATCTTTTCCGCACTCTGATGAATATCTCGTTACTTTACCTTGATTCATTTGAATAATATTGTTAACATTGATTTAGTCTTGTTCTTGATTATATTGTTGTGAATGTGGAAGGTTGATTTCTCTAACTACTAGATCTTGTGGACTGTGGATCACACACTCGGGTATGCCAGATAGGGTACCGGCTGGGTGGATGTGACAGAGTGGTATCAAAGCCCATAGTTCCAAGTGAAATCCTAACCACAGAAACAATGATAGAACATTCCTGAATCATAAATCCAAAAGTGACTCAAGTATTCTTATAAGTGAATAATAGAACACTTGAATTAGAAACTTAAAAGTGAAGCATAATATACTCTGAATAATACACAATAATTCTGATTTAACAACATCACTTAACAAAACAAAAGAAATTGCATAATGTACAATAAGATGGTGAAACAAAAGTGAACTTCATTAATTTTAGGAAAGTTCTACAACAAGTTACATTTGAGAAACATAAAAGGAAATCCTAGTACAATCTATCTAAGACTACTGTCTCTGCTCTCTCAGTGCTCTAACATCCTCTACAACCTGAGTCAACTGTGACTCCATCCTCTCTTGTCTTGCCTCTATCCTCCCTAACATGGAAGTCATAGAGCGCATCTGTGCACACAGCTCCGCAGTCTCTGGAACTGCTAGTGAAGGGCCTCCGGTCTCAAAGTGTGATGATGTGGGAATATCCTGATGACCCTGATTTGCCTCACGCATCTCAATGTCATCTCCTGCCTGGTCATCTGTATCTGGACCTGCATCCTGATCACCATCATCTGACTCATCATCATCCTCATCGGTCTCAAGACCATCATCATCATCCGACCTCTCGGTCCGAGTAATCTGCATCCGCCGAATAGTCCCGGGTTCCGATGGCATAGCCAAGCAATCGTCTCTGCATCGGTGTATCCTCCAGCCTCACACCGAAATGCTGGAAGACAAGTGTGAGTAGACGACCGAAGCAAAGGTTCCTTACGCCCGGTGACGTCATGACCTCTAGCATGACGTTCTGGATGATGAAGGAAAGATCAATCTCGAAACCTTGATATATGCGGTAAATCAGTAGAGCATCCATCACTGATACTCTCTCGTGATGCCCTGCCTTTGGGATGATGTTGCGGCCTACAATGCGACTGATGATTCTAGCTGAATCAGTCATCTGTGCACTAGTCCGTGGCCTATAGCATCTGTCATCTCTCCAGAGTGTGATGCAAATCTCATGAAGCTCATGTGGTAGTAAGAAAGCATCTATCTCTGCCCCTGCCGGTATCCATACACACTCATGAGGATAGTGTGGTACTCTAAAGATCTCGGCCAATGTGCTAGTAGAAAATCGAATCCGTGTCTCTCGAACTCGACTCTCTAAGATCAACTCGAATGGACCTCGTCTCCGACCTTCCTCGACTGATGTAAGGTTGCTATAGAACAACTTCACTAAATCCGGATAAACTGGAAGATCCTCAGTGAAAAGATGCGTCCACTCCATCGTATTGAATCTCTGACGGATCCGAAATGTGGTAAGCTGTCGTAGCTTGAGTAATCTGCCATACTCAATGCGGCACCGCTCAAAGAAGGCCTCATATAAGTACTCCGCTCAGGGTGTACTGAATAAATCTCTGCGGTTAACTTCGTCTCTTGGCTCCAAAAGTGGAACCTGACCTCTAGCTCTGCCTCTCCTCCCACCCTGTCGTCCGCAAGGAGGCATGATGTCAATATAGCTATAAAGAAGACAAGAAAAGAATTGACATTAGTAGAATTTCAAAATTTAGCATGAAGGGTATTTTCATAATTTTTCAAAAATTTTCGATTTTGGCGAAATTTCAGTTTGAGCATACTAGCATGTGTATGATACTTAGAATAGTAGGCTAGCATATTTTATTGAAGAAAAACTTATCAATTTGATGATCTAAAGGACAAAATTCAGCAAGCATAGAAAGGGGGAAAATTCTCAAATTATGTCAAAATGCGATTTTTAAAGGTTGGAATTGGCTTAATCGATTTAGATACGCAAGTTCTTCATGTCATTGCAAGAATGTAGGAATTGATTTGAAGGCGAAATACTTTGTGGTTTGAAAATGAGGGAAGATTTTCAAAAGAAGGTTTTCGGTTGAGAAATCGTTAGCAAGAAACCATGAGATCGATAGCAAACGTTGTAAACACCTAGAAAACATTCCTAGACATGTTTCCTAGCAATCCTAACAAGTAAATCATGATATTTGGAAGAATGCATCTCAGTTTAGAAGTTGTAAAGCAAGGAAATGAGAGATTTTACCTTAGATGATGTTGCAAGAATGTTGAAGACTTGTTCTTGATGTTAGATGGACTAGAATGACTCTTGAAGACCTTAGAGAACCTTGTCCTAGAGCTCTCCCACGAAGCTTGGTGTTTTGCAGTGAGAATGAAATGAAAAATGTGATTTTTAAGGTGTTTTTCACAAGACCTTTGTTTTGCGTGGGTCGATCGCTTGGGTCGGATTGAAGACTCGACCCAAGGTGAATTTTTTTTGGAAATTTGGGATAATTTTGGGATTTTGATATATAATTCTTGGGTGACTTTTTAATGATTAAATTGATGATTTTTAGTCTTATTTGGATATGCTAAGACTAAGGATAGAAGTTTGAGGAATTATTTTACTTTGCCCCTGAATCTATAAGACCTGATTGTGCCAAGGCAAAGAAGTTTTTCAAGGGATTGCGTCCTGCAATCAAGGCTTATTTGACTGTGATTCCGATTGAGAGCTACGCTCAGGTAGTTCAAGTTTCGAAGAAGATTGAAGAAACTGAAAAAGAAAGTGCACGTGTGCAAAGGACGTGGCAGCCAAGGAATAATGGTTTGGTTGACCGTTCAGAAAGAAGATTCGTTAGGCCTACTCCGTATCCTACACCTAGTTTTCAGCCTAGAAGTGTGAGCCAAAATTCTAGTTTTTCACTAGCTGAACAAAGAACGTCAATTCAGTGGGAACAGACCAATTGCGAATGTTCCAAGTGCTAAGTCAGTGAGTGTGAATCCTCGACCTATGGGTCCGAAGCCTCCAGTAGTAGTACCTTCAGTTGGACAGCCGGTTTGTTTTGTTTGTAAGCAGCCCGGTCATTTTGCTCGTACTTGTCCCAAGAAGCCTAATCAGCCCTATGTTCCTGTAGCAAAGAGTGTATCTGCCCCTGTGCCTGGAAAAGTGTTTAGTATATCTAGTACTGAACAAGATGCAAGTCATGAAGTTGTGGCAGGTACTTTGTTAATCGCTTCTATTCCTGCATTTGTATTGTTTGATACGGGTGCATCTCATTCGTTCATTTCATCTGCATTCATTAGGAAGACTGACTTGATACCTAAGAATTTGTCTAGTTGTTTAATGATTAGTACTCCTACTAGATCAGTTGTGAAACTAGATAAAGTGATAGAAGATTGTCCCGTTATGATTTGTGAGAAGAAATTGAAAGCCAATTTAGTGATTCTTGACATGAAAGATTTTGATGTGATTCTTGGAATTGATTGGTTGACAGCCCATAAGGCTGTAATTGTTTGTTCTTCGAGGAAAATTCAATTTCAGATTAGTAGAAATTCAGCCTTTGAATTTCAAGGTGATAAAGGAAGAATTAGTAAGAAGACTTTGTCTGCTTTGATGCAAGTCTGTGCATTAGTGGAAAGTGCTGCAGCTGAAAATGAAGTTAAGGAAGTGAAAAAGAAACTTGAAGAAGTTGAAGTTGTTTGTGATTTCAAGGATGTCTTTCCGGATGATTTATCAGGATTACCTCCAGATAGAGAGTTGGAATTTTCGATTGAATTAATTCCAGGAGCCGCTCCGGTATCTAAAGCTCCATATAGAATGGCGCCTACCGAGTTGAAAGAACTACAAGACCAGCTGAATGAACTCTCAGATAAAGGCTATATACAGCCTAGTGTATCGCCTTGGGGAGCCCCGGTTTTGTTTGTTAAGAAGAAGGATGGTAGTATGCGTATGTGCATTGATTTCCGTGAGTTGAACAAATTGACCATTAAGAATAGGTGTCCGCTGCCTCAGATTGATGATCTTTTCGACCAGTTAAGAGGTGCACCAGTGTTCTCGAAGAATGATTTGAGATCCGGATATCATCAGTTGAAGGTAAAAGCTAGTGACATTTGTAAGACAGCTTTTAGGACAAGATATGGTCATTTTGAGTTTAGAGTTATGCCTTTCGGTTTGACTAATGCTCCTACTGTGTTCATGGACTTGATGAATCGAGTATTTCATGATGTGTTAGATAAGTTCGTTATTGTCTTTATCGATGACATTTTGATTTACTCAAAGAGCGAAGAAGAGCATCGGAAGCATCTTGGTATTACTTTGCAAAGACTAAGAGATAAGAAGTTGTATGCCAAGTTTAGTAAGTGTGATTTCTGGCTTCCAAGAGTGGTATTTCTTGGTCATGTTGTTTCAGCCGAAGGTATTCGTGTCGATCCCGACAAGGTTAAGACAGTTGCCGAGTGGGAAAGACCGAAGACGGTGTCTAAAATAAGAAGTTTCTTAGGTTTGGCTGGTTATTATAGGAGATTTATTGAGAACTTTTCTAAGTTGGCTGCTCCTATGACTAAGCTAACTAGGAAAGAAGAGAAGTTTGTTTGGTCTGACGCATGTGAGAAGAATTTTCAAGAATTGAAGGATAGATTGACAAGTGCCCTGGTTTTGACAATACCCGATAATTCCGGTGGTCCGACAGTCTATCTTGATGCATCTAAGATTGGTTTGGGTTGTGTTTTAATGCAACATGGGAAGGTGATAGCTTATGCTTCAAGGCAATTGAAGGTTTATGAGCGGAATTATCCCACTCATGATTTGGAACTTGCAGCCATTGTTTTTGCCCTAAAGATTTGGAGACATTACTTGTATGGTGAGAAGATTGCGATTTTCATAGATCATAAGAGCTTAAAGTATTTCTTTACCCAAAGGGAGTTAAATATGAGACAAAGAGGATGGTTGGAATTAGTCTTTGATTATGATTGTGATATCCAGTATCATTCTGGTAAAACAAATGTCGTTGCGGACGCTCTTAGTAGGAAAAGTAACAAGAAGGATTTAGATTTGAATGCTATGAGCAAGTCGTTGTTGAAGTCAATTTCAGATTTTGAATTGGAAGTTGTTTCGCAAAGTTCGGATGTTGTGCTTTCAGCCATGACAACAAGATCCACCCTTAGGGATCGAATTGTTGCCTTGCAAGATTTGGATCCGGAATTGAAAGAGAAGATAGAGAAGATTTCTTTAAATTCTGATTTGGACCCTGATTTTAGTATATCTATGGATGGTGCGTTATTGTTTAGAGGAAGACTTTGTGTGCCTACAGTTGAAGAAGTTAAAAAGGAAATTTTGAAGGAAGCACACCGACCAATCTTTACCGTACATCCGGGAGGTACAAAGATGTATAAGGATTTGAAAGAACATTTTTGGTGGATTGGATTGAAGTCTGATGTGGAAGATTTTGTAGCTAAGTGTGAGACTTGTCAACGTGTTTAAGCTGTTCGACAACCTCCGTCTGGATTATTGCAGCCCCTACCCTTGCCTGGTTGGAAATGGGAGAACATTACTATGGACTTCGTGACTAGTTTGCCTCGAACAAGTAAAGGTAATGACACTGTGTGGGTAATTGTTGATAGATTGACCAAATCAGCCCATTTTATTCCTATGAAGATCACTCACACTATGGATAAGTTAGCTAGGCTTTATGTGGACAATGTTGTTCGTCTGCATGGAGTGCCTGTGAGTATTGTGTCTGATCGTGACCCTAGATTTACTTCAAGATTTTGGAATAGTTTGCAGAAAGCTTTGGGAACCCAGTTGAATTTGAGTACTACTCACCACCCTCAGTCTGATGGATAGTCTGAGCGGACGATTCAGATTTTGGAAGATATGCTTAGATCGTGTGTTGTTGATATGAGTGATAATTGGGATGAACATTTAGCTTTGGTTGAGTTTGCCTATAACAATAGTTATCAGTCTACAATAGGCATGGCTCCTTTTAAAGCTTTATATGGAAACACTTGTAGGACACCTCTGTATTGGACCGAAAGTGGAGAAAGGAAAGTGTTAGGACCAGAAATAATTGAAGCTACCAGTGCGATGGTAGATATGATAAGAGAAAGGATTAAGACTACTCAGTCAAGACAAAAATCTTATGCTGATAGAAGAAGGTCAGATTTGGAATTTCAAGTTGGTGAGAACGTTTTCTAAAGGTATCGCCTATGAAGGGTGTAATGAGGTTTAATGTTAAAGGAAAGCTTAGTCCTCGTTATATTGGACCTTATGAGATTCTTGAAAGAATTAGATCAGTTGCTTACCGTTTGGCTTTACCTCCGTCACTCGCTGAGACCCATAATGTATTTCATGTTTCAATGCTTCAGAAGTATGTTGAGAACCCGGATCACATACTACAACAAGAACCTGAAGGACTTTGTGCTGATTTATCTTATAAGGAAGAATCGGTTAAAATCTTGGATAGAAAGGACAAGCAGTTAAGGAATCGAACAATCCCTTTGGTGAAGATTCAGTGGAAGAACCATACCCCTGAAGAAGCGTCTTGGGAAAAGGAAGAAGATATGAAGGAGAAGTTTCCTCATCTTTTTGGAACTTCAGGTATACTTTCAATTTCGAGGACGAAATTTCTTTTAAGGAGGAGGGAATGTGAAACCCGGCCCTAACCTTAACCCGGATACTCTTTGATTGTAGGTCCGAAGACCCGAAGTAAAAGTGAAAGTCAACTATGGGCCATATTGGTAGATGATATAGTGTTCGACTCCGAACCTATGGAGATTGAAGATGATGCCTCATACTTGAAGTCAATGTTGGATATAGAGAAGAGAATGCACCGTGATGAAGAGAAGATTAGTTGATGACCTTAGAGCTTGGTGGGATATGATTTAAAGCCATTTTTCCATGCTAGGTATGTTATAGAATATGTGTTTAAAGTTTCGTTTGATTCCGAGTAGTGGAAGACCCTCAAATCCCTATTTTTGGCTTTGCTGTCAGCCTGGGTCGAGTGCTTGGGTCGATCGCCCAATGCTACCCGCACAATCGACCCGTAGTTGCTTGAACTCGAACAGAATCTTCTGTTTTGAGAATCTTGCTATATATACCCCATGACTTCATGATTTTAGTATCCCTAGCCTCCATAACACTTAGAGAACAAAGGGAAACCATTTCCAAGCCTCCAAGAGTGAAGAAGAAGACCTAATTTTGCAATATTGCAAACTCTCTCTCTTGTTCTTCAATTAAAGGTTAGTAATCTATCTTTTATGTTAATGATTTATTCTTTCTATGATCACTCTCATCTCTGAACTGAGATTATGACGAAGATGTTGCAACCTTGTAGTCATATCTTTACAATCTCTTTTCATTCTCTTGTACTATGATCATCTCATTCATTCTTGACATGATTCTTTTGATTTCTTCTTAAACTATGATAATATTTCCTATTTTGATTCATTCTAGCATTATAGATGCTTCTCTATGATTATTCATACCTCTAATTTATCTTGTGTTCTTGTACTAGAATGAGATCTAATCATCTCTAGTTCATCTCTTTCATTCATAGCATGTTTCCAATGAAAACTATGATTTTTACCAAAATAGAAACTATGGTTCTAAATTAGGAAGTAATGTTTTAATGGTGGTTTGATGTCTAAATTATGCTTTCTAGGCTTAGACTACTGTGTTAGACAATCCCTCCAAGTTTCGTCGCATTCCGGTTTGTGTAGCATAGGTTTCGGATCAAGATTCCCTTTTTACTTTCGGATTTGCTCTTGGGCATTTGCTGGTCAAGCGCCAATGCTACCCAGCCAATCAACCCGCAACAGCAAAATCTGTTTTCTTCGTCCGATTTGATTCAAATCATGCTTATTCTTTTAGGACTACTTCCTAATGATTGTGTGATGCTATTCTAGGGATTATTTGCTAACTTTGGATTCATCCTCTTGTTCGTCCGGAATATTCTCGGATCTATTTAAGGTAAGGAAAGTTGTTACCATATTAACATAGATTTGCATAGATTTAGTTTCTAATTTGGGAACTACTTAGATTTGCAACTGTTATGTTAGTTTCTATTATGATATGAATGCTGCAAGTACATTAGGATCTTATTTCCTTATTTACTTTATGTACTTGATTATGTATGAATACTTACTCATGTATGTTTCCTTATTTATTTAATCTCGTCTTATTATACTCTTTCATATGATGTGATATTTGTCGTGGATGATATGACTGAATTATGATTGTGATTGCTTAGG